>NC_000075.6:18551385-18678885 GCF_000001635.26 Mus musculus | reverse complement strand
CGTGGAAAGTTCGTGTGTTACAGCCCCTCACTGGAGAGATTTAAGAGTGATATTAGATCACAGTTTGGAATAGAGCAAGATGAGACATAGCATGGTGTGACATACCCAAGGAGTAAAGTACTTTCAATGTTTAAATGAAGAATGATGTTTAAATAAGCATTTTATTGAGTTTAAATGAGCATTTAGATGAGTTCAGGGGTGGGATTCCTTGGCCTCTCATTTACTGATATTTGGAGTTGGAAGATTCTCTATCATCAGAGGTTGTACTTTGCATTGTCGGGTAGTAGCCCCTTGACTCTTGTCTCTATCACTAAATAAGTTTCATATTCATCTTGCCTCAGTTTGATACCAGATCTCTCGAGAATTTCTAATTGCCCCTAGGTTCTGGGAGGAGATCAATTACTTTTACTTGAGAACTAAAGTTTTGGATGATTCCATTATAATCCTTTTCTTGAGAGTTCTTGTACTTAGACAAACTGGTCTGACTTGCTTACCCTTAAAGTTTTGTGTTTGTTTTGTTGTTGTTTTCTTTTGTTTTTCTTTTAAGACAAGTTGTTCTATAGTTCAGGATCCCCTAGAACTCAATATGTAGTTGAGAATGACTTTGAAATTCTGATCTTTCATCATATTCCAAAACTTAGGATTGTGGATATATACCACCATACCCACTTTATACAGTCTGGGATTGAACCCACAGCAGCATACATGCTAGTTGAGTACTCGTCCACCCATACTACATCTTCTCTTGCCCTTGAATATTATATGAGCACAACTCAGTTATATAAGTTTTCAATGAGTTTTTTACAGAACACCTGGGAATTCAGTGAGTCAGTAAATTTTGTGAAGGTTACAACTGAGAGGAAATATTAAATAAATGCCTTTTGTTGGGACAGAAATTTAATGTCCATGGCTTTGTCTCCAAGTAACTGCTTCCCTGTTAAATGCTCAGTAAACATTATTACAGTCATAATAACTGTTGCTATGGGGATTGGAACACATGATATCCCCAGATTCTCCATCATTCCTTCTTGACTTCTCTGACATTTTGACCCTCATTCATTCTTTTGTGGAAACTCCCTTCAAAAGACTTCTCAACAGATTCCTCCGAGTTTCTTCAAACTCCACCTCACCTGTGGCATTTGAAGAGGGGATGATTTCTTGTCTTTGAAATATCCTTCTTTGCCTGGTTGGGTGACAATGCTATGAGAAATTTTTCTTCTTTTTTTTTTTTCAATTCTATAACTTGATTTAACGCATAAAACTTAGTTCACATCCATTCATTTTAACAATTTTTCTGGCAAATTTTGGATATATTTTATGCTAAAAGGGGATTACTTCTTGAAACACTCTCCATGGACATGCTTGAGCAAAATACATTGTATATACTTATGAAATTTTTCAATAATAATAAAGTGGAGAGTGATTGAGACAGGCACTGAAATATACTTCTGCTTCCATATGCATGTGCATGATCCAACATATACACACAGTATAAGCTCTCATGGTTGACACCTATAATCCCAGCATCTGGAATGCAAAGTTACTAGAATTGTCATGTGTTTGAATGACTACCTGGACATCCTCAGTGAGGTGGGGCCTGCAGTGTAACACTGGAGTGGATTTACTCCAGTGAGAGGCTTCTGGCATGGCTCACTTGAAAAGTGCTTGCCTAGCTTTTATGAGGCCCCAGGCCTACCCCCATGCCCCAGACACAACTGCCTTATAGAAGAGGGTAAATACTAGCTTTGTGATGACTAGAAATTATTTACAGCACCTAATAGGTTCTCAACAAACAGTAACTGTTATTGCTTATCATGAAACTAAATCTCTTAATCTTGCCATGATTGCTCTTTATTTTGAAAATTTATTTTATTTTTATTATGTCTGTGACTGTATGTAGACATGTACACATGAGTGGAATGGCTGTAAAAGCCAGATGAGGGAATCAGTTTCATTGGAGATAGAGTTACAAGAAGTTGTGAACTATCTCATGTAGGTGCTGGAAATCCTACTTGCTCATTTATAAGGTAGGGCAGCTTTTGTACTTGGGATATGACCAATGATGGGCTGATGGTACATGCAAGGCTTATGATCCCATCATAGATAAAGTGCTAGAACTTTTTATACTCCCTAGGGCTGGAGATGAGTAGCTGATTCAGCAAATAAAATTGCTTGCTGAATGAGCATGAGAACCTGAGTTCATTTCCCAGGTTTGAATCCCTTGTATTTATGTAAAAAGTAAGGAATGGTTCTGTGTGTGTCTGTGACCCCTGGCCTGATTCTTCACCCACTTTTATGTTGAAGTCTGCTGTTTCATACAGACTTATTGGTCACAGCTCAGCCCTGTACTTGCTCATATGTCCATCACCATTGAAGCACATGGTCAGAATATGATGACAGGGTCAAAATTCCAAATATTACAAGTGGCATAAGTAGGGCAAGCAAAGAGGTGGGTAAACCTTCAGCAAACTGCAAGAAGATGATGACCTCAAGGGTGGGAGGTGGTGGTTACTGAGAAACTTGCACCAGCCACACGTTTATAAAGGTTAGTTCCAGATACAAGATGTAAAAGGGACATGAGGGCCTGAATCTCAAACTCTCTCACATCTTTACCCTGAGCACCTGCACTCACTCTACCTTTATGAGATGGATGATCTTAAACTCACAATACCTGGCTGTGAAAGACTGAGAAGTGAAGCTTTCCCAAGGGCCTGGACAAATGGACAGAAGGGTCAAGGAGATCCCATTTCTTACCTTATTTGATTTTTAATAAGAAATTGAGAAAGGAGTCTGAGGAGATAGCTAAACCAGTAAAATGTTTGACTTGCAAGCAGGAGAACCTGAGTTCAATTCTTGGGACCTACCTATAAAGCCCTGTGATGTGCTCACAGTATGGTAGTGTAGTGGTGTGATGGGCTGTGCATTTGTAATCCCTATGCTCGGATTCTGTGCATGGGGAAGACATGCTGATACTAGGTTTTACTGGCCAACCCATCTAACCATATTAGTGAGTCCCATGTCAGTGGAAGACAATTTAGATGGCTCAGTAGGTAAAGACAGTTGTCAACAAGCTCGAGGACCTGAGTTTGATTCACAGCTGGAATCCACATGATGGAAAAAGAGAAATGATTTCTACATGGTTTGCACTCACATGCACACACATATTAAACAAGCAAGCAAAAACAAAACAAAAATCAAGCAAAATACAAAGAAATGTAACAAAATAATTAAAATCTAAAAAGTTTCACAGCTCCTGAGGAGTTAAGACACCCAGCATTGTCTTTTGGAATTCACACATGGGCACATGCACCAAAATATGTGTATAAATAAATAAACACTCCCCCAACAGAACCTGGAAGAGATTACGGGTCTTGAAAATAGGAACCAGAAATCCCAAATCTCTTGCTGAATTCTAGTTTTTCTTTTTAATTTTTATATTTTATTTAAATTTTGTGTATATGAATGTTTGTCTGCATGTATGTCTGTGTGCCACTTGTATGCCTGGTGTTTATGGAGGTTAAGGGTGTCTGATCTCCTGGAACTAGAGACATAGATGGCTGTTAGCCACTGTGTGGGTGTATAGAATTGAACCTGGGTCCTCTGAAAGAGCATCCAATGGTCTTACCGTTTAAGTTATATCTCCTGCCCTTCTTGCTGAATTCTGTGCAGCTATTTGCACCCCTCCTGTCTGTCAGGGGCAACTGAGCAACTACATTATAGTCCCTATAGTGGCAGGGCAGGGATCATTATTGAGACAAAAGAAAACAAGGTGGCAGTTGTGGGCTACTATAAAGCTCAGTCTTCATCTTCATCTCTCCTGGCAACTAGACAGTTCCCACCCAGGAATGCTGCCTGCCTCTCACTCCCACACATACCTAACTGAAGTATACTCTGTAGGAGTTGTACCTTCCCCAGAGGAGAGTCCACCCCATTCCTATCTGGTGGTACCAGTCTCTAAGTGAGAGGCTGTCGGGTAAAATGTGGTTAAAAAAAATGAAAAAGAATAGCTGTGTACCAGAGGCTCCTCTGTCCTCCTTCAAACTCAGATAGATTAGCATAGATATCTTGGCTTAGCACCAGAGTCAAGCTTTACTAAGGGCAATGGTTACCCTGGGTCTTGCATTAGTCTACAAGGTATTAGTCACTATATAGACTCAGGATAATGTCAGATGACATTTGAAAGCTGTGACAGCCATTGCTTTCCCCTAGGGCAGGTAGGCCCTGCCCCTCCCATCAAGGTGTGTTCTCAACACCCTCCCTGAAGCTAAGCTGAGGTGAGGTTAGTCTGGGTTCAGTCTCTTCAGTCGGGACCTTCCTTGGAGTAAAAGCAAAGCACAGCACAGCCAGGCAGGAGGATGGGAGAGGAGGACGTGGCCTGCTCAGCACATCGACACAGACACAGGTATCTGCTGACTCTGACGACCAGTCTTTTACTCGCCTATGGGCCAGGTAAGAAGCAATGGACTGGAAGGGCTCTGGGAGGAGAGGAGTCAAAAACATGGGACTCTGGCTCTTGCCAGCTGCTCCGTGGGGTTGTCACTAGCAGCTGGGAACACAGCTGTAGGTTGAGAATTCCTCCTCATAGACTCAGGGTCTTCAATTTAGGTATACCTAAGTCCCTGACATCTTATGCAATAGAACTGAAGGACAAGACAGGGTGCACCCAAGTCAGTGAGTTAATTGAATGACCAGAAAGACAATAGGAACATGAAGAGAGTCAGTGTAGGTATTAGGAGGGGAACACTTCTAAGTGCCTCAGCAATAGCTGTATGTGTTATTTGAGGAGTTTCAGGAGTTTCTGCAGTAATTTGAGCTATCAGGGTATCAGGGAAAGTAGGTATAACTAAATTCTTTTTTCTCATCCACAGAATTTTGTCTTTAAAAAAGAGTCTGTTTTAGACATGTAGTTGGAAAAGAGCTGGTAGATATAAAATATTTATCAAGAAATACACACACACACACACACACACACACACACACACACACACACATATATATATATATATATATATATGATAGTTCACTAGCTATTTTGAAAAAATTCTCTCTCCCTCTCTCTCTCTTTCTCTCTCTCTTTCTCTCTCTCTCTCTCTCTCTCTCTCTCTCTCTCTCTCTCTCTCTCCCTATCTCTGTGTGTGTGTGTGTGTGTGTCTGTGTATGTGTGTCTGTGTCCATGTTCCATAGCACATGTGAAGGTCAGAGGACAACCTCAGTTATAAGTTCCTTACTTTCCATGTTGTCAGAGACAGTCTTTTGTTCATCCTCTGCATTTGACAAGCTAGTTGGTCCACGATCTTCTTGGGACTCAGTTGTCTATGTAGTACTGGGACTGCAGGCATGCACTGCTATATCTAGTTTTATTGGGTTCTGGAGATCTAAACTCAGACATATATTGAAAGTGTTTTATCAACTCAGTCACCTACCTGGTTAAGTATTAAAAGTATCTTTTAATCAGATTTATTTATTCATTCATTCATTCATATTTTTTATTTATTCATTTATATCTATTTATTTGTGTGTCTCTGTGTTTGTAGGTCTGTGTGTGTGTGTGTGTGTGTGTGTATGTATGTGTTCATGTGTGTGGGCAAACATGCTGTGATGTCAAACATGCTGTGGACATTAGAGGACAAGTTGTAGGAGTCTTTCTCTTCTTCTACCATATGGGTCCCTGGGTTCAAGGTCAGATCATCAGCTTTGGTGGTAAGCTCCCTTGCCTGCTATGCCATTTCACCAGTCCACATAAACTGTTTTTAGCAAGCTTCTTTGTGCTTTGTAAAAATGGGTATACAGTTCTGTTTAGAGGTAGCCTGGTCAATTACATGGGAAACTCCTGGGTGTCCACAAGTGTGAGAGAAAAATCAGAACCAGAGTAGTGAGTGGGAGTAGAGTGTCCTTTGTTTCATGATGTCCCTATTGTTTTCAATCTTGCTATTCTGTCTCAGGGGCAACCAGGACCAGAACTCTCTCTTTACTCTTTGTTTTAAGTAAATATTTTCTTTTAAACCACCTTATCAGGCTGCATTTTCTGTACTGATTTGGATGGGTTCACAATGCTGCTATTTTGTACAGGAAATATCCTCTAGACTCTGTGAAGAGGAACAGGGACTGTTTGCTCACTTACTCAATGACAACCTTATTGTTTGATAACTGTATAGAACCCTGGGATTCTAGAACCCAAGAGAAACTCTCAGGGAGGACATGGAACAACAGACAAACCCAAGCTCCCACAGGATTCCGTAATATTCTATCTGATGGGCAAGACAAATGATTGGCCACATTGGAGGTACAGTACTGCACTGGCTTTGGTGACTTGGAAGAATTATAGATAGGGAAGTGCACTGTATAGAAGCACTGGATTTTCAAACCAGGGTACTGGCAAGGAGCTTTGTAACTATGATTCTTGGGAGGTGGAGAAGGCATTGGTTAGAGGGGGACTAAGTGTTCAAAAGCACAGTTAGTACCAAGTCTTTCTGGGTAGATCTGGTGAGCTGAATATAGAGATATGTGCTATTAAGGTACATAGGGAGATGAGTAGAAATGTAAAGGCATCCTAGGCACCTTTCCTAAGCCCTGTCCTTAGGTCAAAAAGATAAACTTTTCAGGTTTGTGGGTCATATAGGGAAATCTTCCTGAGTTATGCTGCCCTTACCATAGGAAAGGACTTTATCAATGTTAGCACTGTGAAGTGTCAAGAAATTCAAGGGGCGGGGGTGGGTACCTCTCTTACAGAAAAAATGTCCAAAGTAGTCCAGCCCTCAACTTGGAGCCTCCTTGCTAAGGACAAAGACACCTCCATACCTCTGAAAAGGTGGGGGCAGGAGGCCTTTGGCATAATCCAGGAATCCAGTAGTTGTTTTGATTCCTCTTCCTTCCTTTTTCTCTCCTTTCCCAGCCCCAAACCATCCTAGCTAATATTGAGTCATTCAAGTCCTGGCAGTCAAGGAACCCTGGAAGAGCTTTGCATTTGGATGTCTTTGTGGGGTTTGACACCTTTCCGGACATTTGTTATAAAATACTGGAAATGAATCCCTGGAAATCCAAGTTCCCTGCTGCCAGGCAAAGTGAAAAGCGAGGTTCCATTGATTATGGAACATTGATTAACTTTGTGTTTCTTGTTATCAATTAGCAACTAGTGCACCTTAGACAAACTATATTGGCTACTACTATATTGTAATTACTTTATTACTCATTATTGTTAACTTATTGTGCCTAGTTTATGTTCAATGTAGTCAAGTATGTAGAGGCTAAAAACAAACATTATGTTTTACAGGTTTTGGTGATACCTTTAATATTGAGTATCAATTTGAAGTCTGAAAAGATCTCTCATGGATAAGGGGATCAGTAGATATTGGAGTCCAATGGATCTTGCTGGAATTCACAGATTCTAGTATTGTGTAGTAAGAATTGGATAGTGTCTTAGTCCATAATCAAGGCAATTTATAAATGAAAATATTTAAATTGGGGTTCCAGGCACCATCATAGCAGGCAGACATGACAATGGAGTAGTAGCTAAGAGCTTATATTATGTGATACAACCATGAGACAAAGAGTGAAGATATTTGAATGGGGTAGGCTTCTGAAACCTCAAAGCCCATCCCCAGTGATATGCCTCTACAAATAAGGTCACATGTATTAATCCTTACCAAACTGTTCTATCAAGTGGTGACCAAGCATTCAAATATATGAGCTTATGGGGGCCAATCTCATTCAAGCTATGAAAGAGAAAGAGAGAGAGAGAGAGAGAGAGAGAGAGAGAGAGAGAGAGAGAGAGAGAGAGAGAGAGGAGAATATTAGCAAAAGCAGGAACACATTATTAATAAGGAATACACATGATTCCTTATTACAGGATGGATCAGTGCTAAGAGTGCCTTAGCATAATCAAGAGTTAAAATCCTCAACACTCCTGTGAAAACAGCAACAAAAAATAGGCATGAGTATGCACATAACTCCAACACAATGTGGACCATGGGGGCAAGAGAGTCACTGGGGCTTGCAGGCTGCCAGCCTAATCTACTGAGAGAACCTGTTTCAAAGGAATAAGACAGGCAGTAATATCAGAGAATACCTAACATCCTTTTCTGACCAGTGCAATGCACTCACACAAAAATGTGAACATGTATCAAATATACAAACAGGAAGACCGATGGAAGAAAGGAAAAAAGAAAGAAATGAAGAAATAAAGAGACAAGGACAGAAAGGGGGAGCGAGGGATGACAGGAGGGAGAGAGGGATGGAGAGAAGGAAGACAAGCTAGGCTTACAAGAAAGAAAGTGAGCCAGAATTGGGGCTCAATGGCAATTGCTGCATGAAGGATTGGGACTTTCATATACCACTGTCTACACATGCTCTGTGTCATGTCTGCTATGAACGTAGTAGCTGTGGTACTCCAGTATTTTTCCCCACCTGAATGCTTTTCTTTTTCTTTCTTTTTCTCTTTCTTTTTTTCTTTTTTAACATTTTAGAGGTTCCTTTGAGAATTTCACATTATGCACCCAAATCCCACTTATCTCCCTTTCCTTCCTTATCTGCCTTCTGCCCTCTTAACCTCCCCCCAAAAGAAAAAACAAACAAACAAACAACAAAAACATAAACACAAATCTTGCTGTGGAAGCTGCAATAAGTCATGGTGTGTTACACAGTTTACCATTTTTCCCAAACAGTTTTTCTTGCAAATGTTCATTGTAGTGAGTTACTATAGCATCAATTCTGGACCCTCACTGGGATTTCTCTCAGATATCATGTGGTTGCCCTGTGTTACGGAGATCATGATGCTTTGGTTCTGGAGGACCACAGCATTCACAAGCTCCATCAGTTCATAGACAGTGTAGATATAGAGATAGGCTAAGTTAAAACTCTGAATGTGGGACTGGGTGAGAGCCGAGTTGGTCGGCCTAACAGCTCTCCCTCTCACAGGACAGAAGGGCAAACTCTTCTGCACCCAGGCTACCTGGGCCACATCTCCAGCACTGCCCAATTGAGCTTCCCTGAGGTGTTCTTATGCACTCCACTTACAATTTAACTCTTCATGTTGCTACACTTCTGCCTTAAGAACAACGGAGAAGACATAGCTGTGCCTGCATTATCCAGGCATTTATCAATGTTTTTTTTTTTTCTGCAGTCACAGGACTGGGTCTGCATCCTAAGGTACCTGAAGTATACAGGTTCTCATGTTCCAGAAAAAAAGAATTAGACCAGGAACATAGAAATAGAGATCCATTATAAAGAAAGGGAATGCACTCCAAAGAACTGGAGTGAACTAGTGAGCTGAGAAAAAAGCATGTGCTCAAAGGTGCTGGAAAATTAGACCTTTATCCATCATGACTACATACCTGCCTCTCTTTATTGGTGTATCATGAGCTTTGGGGAACATGATGTTTGTTATATTCAACCCACATGGAGAAGCACTTCCATCCTTTCTGGTAACTGGCTTCCTTTATATATGAACCTTTTTATTTATGGTTTACACCTCATATTTAAACATACCTATTAATTTTTGTATTTATATCTTGAGGAATCCAGGCTTTGGAGAAAGTGTGTAGGTCAGAGTACAACTTTGGGGAGTCTTACTTGCTACCTTTGTAAGATGGTGCCTCTCTTGCTGTTTTTCTGCTTTAATGTATTGTCGACAGTCTCTCTAGCCTGTGAGCTTCTATATGAATCTTCTCTTTCCACTTCCTGTCTCACTTAGGAGTGGTAAAATCGCAGACATTTGTTACACAACTGAAAAACAAAGAAAAAAGAAAAAAAATACAAATATCCCTGCTGGGATGTTAGCAAAGGGAAGCTTCAAAAACCATGACTATAAAAAGTGAATTCTACAATATTAAGGAGCCAATTAAAAAGTCAATGAGAAGGAAAAGGAGTCAAGGGCACAGGACTGAGGTGGTCCTTCTCTATACAAAAGGGTTATAGAATAGCAAGATATTGTAATCAATCTACACTTATTCATCTTCTTTTAGTTAAGTTTTATTAGCACACCTGGATAGATAGGTGTTTTCTCTCATCATTTCTGCTTTGATCTCAAAGAAAATGAGATTTAATGAAGTGAGGTGAGCCAAAACTAAGAATGAACTCAGAGTTCTGGGACCTGCATTCCTATCTCTTGTGGGTGGAGGAATGGGTGAAGCTGTGATTATCTTTGGGCATTTTCTGAATCTGTAAGTATTAATTACTGTTATGGCACAGTGGATCCATAGGTGTCTATGAGCATGAAATAGGAAGTATACTGTATGTGTACTTGTGTGTATAAATGTTTAACTGAGAGTACATATTTCTCCATATCTGTGTGTGAGAGACCATGTATATGCATACAAATGTGAGGATATTTGTGTGCTTAAGTGAAAATGTGTGAATAGGTTTCTGTCAGCGTATACCTATATAATGCTTATGTCTCTGCATGTATGTTTTGTACATAATTGTATTTGTGTCTGCATGAATGTTGTTCCAGGTGCAGAACCAAGCCAGTGCTGGTGTCCAGGTCCTTGTGTTCCATGGCAAACAATTGATCCATAGAGACACAAAAAGAAATGGCAATAGACATAGACACAGTTTGTTAGAAAAAGAAGCATTCTCAGATTTTCTGGGAGCAGGTTAGAGTGCTGAGAAAATTGTCCAAAGCACTGGCCCATGACTTTCATGGCCTTTCTAAAGACATTTACATAGCAGCTGTCTCTCCTAAGTTTGCAGAGCCTGGGCATTCCTTGAGCATGCTCCATTTGTTTGATGAAGGCCAGGTGGAGCAGAACTTTCAGTTTTCCTCTGCCAATTGCCTTCCTTTACATGTTAATCTGGTAGGTTTCTTCAGTCTATTCTCCCCCAGCAGTGTGAGTATGTGTATGTAATGAGTTCCTTTCTCTTTCTGGAAATTCCCAGTTTTCACTCCTGGTAGAATACCTTCACTTTTCTCATGAAGGGAGTCAACCCTTAACTCCAGGGCAGGCAGTGCAAGGTACTAGTAGTTCCAATATTGCCTTCAGGAGGCAGGAGTGTTCAGCATTTTCAAGGCTCTCTGAGCTCCTCCTCATATGTGCCAGGAGACTACCCAGGCTGGTCTGACTTCATACTTCTGTAGATCGGGACTTACCTACTGTGAAGAGACTAACCTTGAGATGCAGCAGGAATGTGGGTGGCTGCAGCTGGCTCTTGGGTGTTCCTGCCCCCTCCAGATCTTTTTTCCCATCTTTCCTCCCCAGCTTTATCTGCTTGCATTTATCTGTTTCTGAGATATGCTTTGGATGTTTGCAAGTCTAGCACCCTACCCCATGGGTAAAACTCACTCATTCCTACAATTATCAGCTTTCTTGCATATCTACAGGGAAATGGGTCCAAGATGTTCTAGAACAGCAAACTTCCAGGATGGTAAAGTTGCTTTTTATAAAATGTTGTAGCTTTTAGCATGATCTACCCATAAAATTTAGATCCTCTCTAGACTACTTATAATATATATTGTATTTAATCTGTATCTGTAAGTGATCTGTAAATAGTTATTACAAGGTGTTTCTAGAAATGAATAAGGACAAAAGCCTATACAGTTTCAATAAAAACACACTTCTTTTTCTAAATATTTCATCCTATGGTTGATTGAATAAAAAGGATGGGTAGGAGTATATATGAGAAAATCATAGATACTGAAAGGAAGAAATGTGGCATGATTTCTATCAAATGAAATGTGGACTTAAATATAAACATATGAGTGTCCGTGCATGAGTGTATATGAGTATGTATTGGTGCATATAATATGTATGCAAATATATGCATACATAGGAATAGTTACAACGTATGTACACTATTATGTATTGATATGTATATAATATATACACATATATTGTGTTTATATGATATATACCTATACCTATATATATATTTATATTTATACACACACACATATATATGTGTATACATACATATATATATATATATATATATATATATATATATATATATATAATGTGAAAGAGTAAGGAATACTACTGTAGACCAGCAGGAAGTAGGACAGAGGAAGAAAGAGACCAATGTGAGGTAAATAGGAACAAAGAACATGTATGCAACAAAAATCAAAATTAAGAAAAAAACACCAACAAGAAAAACATTACAAAGATAGAAATAGCTTTTGAAGGGAAAGTATATTCTAATTCATGCTCTCCCTTCTATAGTTCTGACATACTCCCTATCAATGATTCTCCTTTTCATTTTTTAAAATTTTTATTAGATATTTTCTTCATTTACATTTCAAATGCTATCCCAAAAGGCCCATATACCCTCCCCCCCGCCCTGATCCCCTACCCACTCACTCCCACTTCTTGGCCCTGGCGTTCCCCTGTACTGGAGCATATAAAGTTTGCAAGACCAAGAGATCTCTCTTCTAAATGATGGCTGACTAGGCCATCTTCTGCTACATATGCAGCTAGAGACATGAGCTCTGGGGGTACTGATTAGTTCATATTGTTGTTCCACCTTTAGGGTTGCAGACCTCTTCAGCTCCTTGGGTACTTTCTCTGGCTCCTCTATTGGGGGCCCTGTGATACATCCTATAGATGAATGTGAGCATCCACTTCTGTATTTGCCAGGCACTGGCATAGCTTCACAGGAGACAGCTATATCAAGGTCCTTTCAGCAAAATCTTGCTGGCATATGCAATAGTGTCTGCGTTTGGTGGCTGATTATAGGATGGACCCCTGGGTGGGGCAGTCTCTGGATGGTCCATCCTTTCATCTTAGTTCCAAACTTTGTCTCTGTAACTCCTTCCATGGGTATTTTATTCCCTATTATAGGGAAGAATGAAGTAATCACATGTTGGTCTTCCTTCTTCTTAACTTTCTAGTGCTTTGGAAATTGTGTCTTGGGTATTCTAGGTTTCTGGGCTAATATCCACTTATCAGTGAGTGCATATCAAGTGACTTCTTTTGTGAATGGGTTACCTCACTCAGGATGATATCCTCCAGAACATCCATTTGCCTAAGTATTTCATAAATTCATTGTTTCTAATAGCTGAGTAGTACTCCATTGTGTAAACATACTACATTTTCTGTATCCATTCCCCTGTTGAGGGGCATCTGGGTTCTTTCCAGCTTCTTACTTTTATAAATAAGACTTCTATGAACATAGTGGAGCATGTGTCCTTATTACACGTTGGAGCATCTTCTGGGTATGTGCCCAGGAGTGGTGTAGCTGAGTCTTCTGGTAGTACTATGTCCAACTTTCTGAGGAGCTGCCAGACTGATTTCCAAAATGGTTGTACCAGCTTGCAATCCCACCAGCAATGGAGGAGTGTTCCTCTTTCTCCACATCTTCACCAGCATCTGCTGTTACCTGAGTTTTTTGTCTTAGCCACTCTGACTTGTGTGAGGTGGAATCTCAGGGTTGTTTTGATTTGCATTTCCCTGATGACTAAGAATGTTGAACATTTTTTAGATGCTTCTCGGCCATTTGATATTCCTCTGTTGAGAATTCTTTGTTTAGCTCTGTATCTCATTTTTAAAAGGGTTATTTTGTTCTCTGTAGTCTAACTTCTTGACTTCTTTATATATTTTTGATATTAACTCTCTAGCAGATTTAGGATGGGCCTTGTTGTCTTATTGACAGTGTCCTTTGCCTTACAGAAGCTTTGAAAGAAAGATGAAATTTCAAGACCTGTAAGTCATATAAAGTACTCAGAAATTGCTGGTTGTTTGTGAGCCTAGATGCTGCCTGGGGCTGAGAAAAAAGAAAAACAAACCCGGGTATGCCCTGTAGTTAAAACATTCCTGGGTACTTTCAGTACCTCATCACATAGGTATGTATCCATCAGTCCTGTTGTTCCTGAATTTAAGGTGAATTCAGATTTTCTCACCTTTGAAAATTCAGAAAAGAATATAAAACTGAAATTAGCATTTCCAGAGATAGAAATTAGAGGCAAAAAGTTTGTAACATTCTGTTTTTAAATTAGGTTTATTCTTTTGACAACTTCATACATGCATAAAGTACATTCTGATTATTTTTTCCTCCAACCTCTCTTTTCTCTTTCCTATCATTATTAACCATTCCTTTCCCCTTGGCCCCTTCCACAGATTCATGACTTCTGGGTTTGTCATATAATCCATTTAGGCTACAACCATTCACTGGAGCCTGGTGTGGCTTACCAGTGTGTACCTAACTGATAGCAATGACTCTCTTTCACCCTGAATCTCTTAGCAGCATGTAGTTCAGCAGTGAGGGGTGATTCCTGTGAGGACCTACTCTTTCCATGCTTATTAGTGGGTCCACTCTTCTATACTACTGTTCTAGTAGAAAAGGATGCCACATCTTATCCTTGCAGATTATACTACTACTCAAAAATTCAAGACTTTTGGGCACAGACCTCAAATATTTATTTTGAATATGTTACCATAATTAAAATAATAATAGCAGAAAGCCTTAGAGTGTAAAATGCTCTGGAGCTGCCAGTGGCTAGATACTACCTGGTGCTTTATTTGTATGTGAATGCTTGGCTTACTTCTTCTTGGGCAGGTGAATAAACCTGATTTTAGGAATACATCTGCTAGTAATCCTCATCAACTCAGATTTAAAGACATAGACAGCATTGGCTTGTAAATTGAGAACTTTTCATTAGAAATATGATAGAACAGAAAGCCCCAGAGTAATCACTATAGGACCAGATGTGGACAATTACCCCAGTGACCACCTACAACTTTCCATTAGACATAGCTTCACATCTAGAACTGTAGCCGAATCCCTGCTAATATTTGACTAAAGAAAGAAATCAGGCTTATGCTCATGATGATTTCTTTAAAAGCATGTAGGGTAAATGTATTCCAGCATGAGTGTATGTGTGTCTATGTGTGTATTTATTTGTGTATGTGTTTGCTTGTGTATGTATGCACATATGTATTTAATGTAAATATAGATACAAAGAGAGAAATTTCATGTTCTTTATTCATACATACAGGTTTACTCCATATCTTGTTAAAGAAATTCAATCTAGACATAATGATAGTATAATTCTAATACTTGGAAGATCAAAGAGGAGGATCTAGAGTTTTGCTCAGCCAGGGCTACATGACTAGTTCCAGATAAACCTAGGCTCATACAAAAGATCCTCAAAGAAAGAAAAAAAGAAACACATAGAGAAGGATAGGGGATGAAGAAGAGAGGAAAGACAAACAAAAGAGAATGGTAGAAAAGAAGGAAGAGAAGAAATCTAATAAGGAAATGAAAAAGTAAAAAAAAAAAGAAAGAAAGAAAAAGAAAGGAAAGAAGGAAGGAAGGAACACAGGCTGAAAGAAGAATAAAAGGAAAGAAAAGGTAGAAAGTTAAGACATAATGCAAAGATAAAAGCAGGCACATTTTTAAGATAAATAATGCATTATTATATATTTCAACATATACATGAAATATTGAAAGTCAAATTTATAGCAGATTATGTAAGATTACGGAATAGAGATTATGGAAGCCTGATGATAGGAGAGGGTTTGACCAGTTACTACAGGGTATTAGAGTGACTCAATGTTTTCACAGTTACACCTTCTAACAGAAATGCTAGCTTGTTACAGGAAATAATACCTTAGGAATACGTGGGCAATTTAGCTATATATTACGTATGTCCATGTGTGTATATATATGTGTGTGTGTATATATGTGTATGTGTGTGTGTATATGTAATATATGAAAATGTATGTTGCAGATTCACACTCCCGCGCATGCTCACAAGTTGATCAGAGAAAGATGGCAGTCCTGTTCATTATTTCTTACCTTATTCCCATGAGACTGGGTCTCCTATTAAAACTGGAGCTAGGCTGGTGACTAAAAATCCCCAGTGGTTCTCCTTGATTACTAACCTCTGTAGTACTAGAATTACATATGTATGAATACCCTCATCTGATTTTTTAACATGGTCCTTGGGATCCAAATAGGTCCTCATACTCTTACAACAACTGCTTTTACCCAGTGAGCCATTGTCCCAGTCCCTCGTGTATAGGTTTTTCCCATTCTTTTTCTACTTTTCATGAATGTTCGTATGCATGTGTACATGGTGTGTGGAAGTATGTATATGCTTATATTGTGCATGTGTATATATGTGCATGTGGAGGCCTGAGGTTGGTGTCATACATCATCTTCAATCCCCTTACCACCTTTTTCATTGTGACATTCCATAAACCCAGATGTCTCCAATATGGCTATTCTTTCTAGCCAGCTTTCTCTAGGGCCCCCTTTCTCTACCTTCTGGCGATGGAAATTTTGAGCAGGTGCTGAGTCATTTCCCCAACAATAGGTTTGCTTTCTTTTTCTTTTCGAGAAAATTAACTATATAAATACACCTCCTAGCAAAGTCTAATAAAAATTTCAGACATCTACATACCAAGAAACCAATTTATTCTATTTATATAATTTATTTTATTTATACAATTTATTCTATTGTATGTTCAGCCTGTGACAAACTGTTAACTTCTTGAAACTGGCTATTTTTAAAAATATATTTACTACTTGAGAATTTCATACATGTAAATGACAAATTTTTATCATATTCCCTTCATTCCTGTCTCCAACTCCTCCCAGACTTTTCCATCGTGTTCCCTTCCCAACTTCATATCCTTTTTCTCTGCAAAAAATATTTTGTAGTGCATGTTTAGTTAGTTAGTTAGTTAGTTAGTTAGTTAGTTAGTTAGTTTAGTGTATGTGTGTGCATGTGGGGTGTGTGTGTGTATGTGTGTGTGTATGCATGTCCACGTGTACATGTGGAGATCAGAGGAAATTTTTCAGAAGTCAGTTCTTTCCTCCCACTATGTGCATACCAGGAATCAAACTCAGTTTGTTTGACTTGGCAGCACATAGTTTTACCGTTTGGACCATCTGTCCAGCTCCTCTCTTTTTTCTCGTCCTCCTCCTCCTCTTCCTCCCCCTTCTCTTCCTCCTCCTTCTCCTCTTCCTCCTCCTTCTTCTCCTCCTTGCCCTCATCATCCTCCTCTTCCTCCTCCTCCTTTTTATATTTATTCTCTTCTTCTATTTTGAATAACCCATTGAGTCTAATTAATGCAGGCTCTATGCATGCATCTGTAGCACCAAACATTTATGGGGCATAGACAATATTCCATGAGCCACAACTCTGGAGAGAACTGTCTCTTACCAATCTACAATCAATTGACAGTAACTCTAGCTCCCCTACCTACCTATACTGGAATGTTGATAGACTTGGTCTTGTGTAGGTCTTGTACAGTCCAACACAGTAGCCATGATTTCATGAGAGTAATGGTCCTGTCACATTCAGAATACATTGTTTTGTAGCTCTGGTTCTTATGGTTTTTCCATTTCCTCTTCTAGGAGGCTCCTTGAGTATTAAGGAAACAGTATAATTTAGGGCTGAACAATCCATGGTCATTTATTCCCTGCATTTTAAGCTAACCTGACTTATTTTTATAATTATTGGGCTGTAAGTTTACTTATAAGCTATATTTCATGCAGTTTCACCTGAGAAATAATACAATTTTGAAATGATTATTTTAATTTATGTTTATGTAAACATAGGAATACTCAGTGAGAAATGTTTTATCCTGAAACAGCATGAATATAGTCTGGGATAAAATTTCTTCTGCTAGATGAATATTAAAAAAATATATGATTCATGCAGATATCAAGCATAATATGATTCTAATCAGCTTATAGCTATAAGAAAGTATATAAGGCTATTTCTGAATGCATTGTTTGATTATCTGTTTGGCAATTATTTATTATTTTTCAAGAGCTTACTATGTCAAATAAACAAAACCCACCTTGCCTTCTCATGTAGCCTCAGCGTTCCAAGAGCCACATAGCTCTAGTGGACCTATGACTTCAGTGCTCAGACCAATACCCAAGACAAACACAAGAAAGTTGGACACAAGCACAACAGTGACTGCTTCAACTTTACATTGGAGAAGTAACATTCCTTCAAAGCTGGCTGCTATGAAAGGCACGAGAAACTCAAAGAAAGCAGTGAACATCATAAATTCTACCAGTTCTACTCCTGATGTAACATTTGGGTCAGTTTTACTTAAAACCACATTGTCCACAAAGATCCCTGAAACAACAGGGAAGAGCACTGGTTATCCTTCAATGACTACATCTAATTTTACCAGGACTGAGACACATAATGGAACTGCATTAAATAGTACTCTTCTATCAGACACATCTACCACTGTAACTGTGGCAGAAACTAACATAACTGAGATTATTTCAACCACAGAACATACTCCTAATTTTACCGAAGTGCCCTTTACTAATTCTGTTCTTGTATCCAGAACAGAATCTACAAATAACAGCATTTCCTATCCAATCACTAACCAGGTAATCAAAGCAGAAGAAATCTCCACTGGAATGCCCACTGGGCCCCCAAACTCCATAATCAGCAAAGAAATTACCACTAGTCAGATAGAACATTTTGTGGTAACCCCAAACATTATTGCATCTCAAGGTATACCAGCAACTACCTCAGGGGCAGGAATGCACTCCAGTGTCTCTCATAATTATTCATTGTTAGAGACATCCACTCTTCTCAAAAGTGACAAAGTCCCCTCCAGAACAAATTCATCACCACTGGAAGGAATCAGCTCTGAAAGTTCCTGGAAAACTACAGTAAGAACAAGTTCATCATCACCTGTTAAGTTATCATCACAAAGACATCTACCTATTACCCATCACACTACCAAACAAAGTTGGACCACAGCTCAGATACAATCTAGCACACTTGAAGAAGTGGATTTAATCACAGAGTATAGTCTCAACCATACTGAAGTGCCCATGAATCTTTCTCTTCTTGAACCTTCAACAAAAGACATGTCTACTGGGAACATATCTTTTACAACACTACATGAATCAATATCAGAAGATACTTCTTTTGGAATCACCATTGGGACTCCTAGTTCCAGCATCACTTCGAAATTACAACAGTTGTCAAATAGCCACAATGGACATTCTGTGGTGACATCAAGCATGGTGACTTCTAAAAGCCCATCAACCTCTGCCTCAATCAATGTCACTAACTCCAGTAGGGTCCAAACATTTCCACATCCAGAAGCCATGGATCCTCCCAAAAATATTACTTCAGGACCACAGACACATAATCTTTGGGAAGAATCTGTGTTTGAAGATTCCACAATGCCACATGAGTCACATTCACCTTCTGCTATTTCTTCCATAAGAGACACACACAGTACATCATTTACTGGTTCAGTGGCCTATGTCATCACAGTTTCTAAGGACACAATCCCAACGGATTTGTCCACAAGATCAGAACCTGTGATTTCCTCAATCCAAAGCTTGAATGGCAGTCCTCAGAAAAGTTTTAACATTGCACAAGTGTCCAAAATCTCACAGATGACCTCTGTTTCCTCAGTCACAAAAGGAAACAAGAAAAATGGAAGCTCAACACCCAAACTCAAACACACCATTATCCCTACACCAATCTCATCTGAACATGAATATTTCACAACAATTCTTGCCAGATCAGAAGACACCACACTTTCATCTCCACAGTCAATTTCCTTTACAACAGCAGAGATTGGAAAACCGACAGATTCCTCCTTGATGAAAGCATGGAAAAGTTCCAGTAAATATGAAGACATACATTCAACAAAAGAACACAGAATTAGCCAGACTAATGTACCCACAACTCTTTCTCTTGTCACATCTGTGGCAAAAGATATATCTGCTGGCAGTACATTCCTTTCCAAGTTACACCATTCAATATCAGAGGACACTTCCACTGGAATCTCCACCAAGTACTCAAGATCTACAACCACCACAGAATCAGAACAGACTGCAACCAGCCACAGAGAACATACTGTGGTGACATCAAACATGGTAACTTCCAAAGATCTATCAACCACTTCTTCAAACACAGAGACCCAACACAGTGGAACACAGACATTTACACTTTCAGAATCCATGGTTAATTCTACTAACATCAACCCTGCAACCACATTAAGGACTAATTCAGTTTGGGAAGGGTCCATGCCTACAAGTTCGACAAGAACTCCAGATGAGGCACCCTCACATTCTCCAGTTTCTGCCAATGCAGACAGATACAGTACGCCCTCTTCTGTTTCTGCCTCCATTGTCACAATTTCTAAGGAACCAAATCCTACTAGATTATATGTGATCCCAAAATCAGTGACCCCTTCAATACCAAGCTCCAACAGTACCCAGTTCTCCAAAATCCCACAGACAACCTCTGTTTCCTTACTCGGATCAGTGGAAGGCATGAAAAAGAGCACTTTCAAACATGCTATCACACCTATATCAGTCTCACTTGAAAAGGAATCTTTTACAACTATTCTGCCAACCATGGAACAAGCCAGACTGTCACCTTCACAGTCAGTCTCATCTGAAAGGACAGATACTGAGAGAGGTATATCTTTCCCCTTGAGGACAGCATGGACAGATTTCAGTACATCTGAACAGATAAACACAAGCACAGAATACAGCACTAGCCATACTGAACTTTCCACTAGCCCTTCTCCTTTAGAATCTAGGACAGGACTTACGTCTGCTGACAGCATATCCATTTCAGACCTTCAATCAACATTGCAAGATACTTCCTCTGGAACCTCCATTAGTATCCCTGCCTCCACTGTCAGTGCAGAGTCAGAAGAGATGAAAAGCAGACCCATGGGACTCTATCCAGTTATCTCAGATATTTTGACTTATCCAGATTCATCAAGCACTGTCTCTGTCAAGGGTACCCACTCCAGTGGGACACATACATTTCCACATTCAGAATCCAGGGCTCCTTTCAACAATCTTGCTTCAGCATCATGGACACCTACCCCTGAGAAAGGTACCATATCTACAGATTCCACAAAAACACAAGAGTCACTTTCACTGACTGCTGATACTTACATGCCACACACTCACAGTAGTCACTCTCCTGATTCTGTTGTCTCTTTTTTCACAAGTTCTAAGGATTCAATCCCAACAGATTCGTACACAAGCTTAGGCCCTGTGACTGTTTACGTTCCAAGCTGGAGCAGCACCTCTCAGTCAAGCTCCAACACTGTTCATGCTTCCCAAATGTCACAGATGAATACATTTTCCTCAGTCACATCAGGGTCTAACATGGGAGACAGCCATTCTGTACCTGAATTCAAATACACCACCACATCTGTTTCAGTGCCATCTGAACTTTCCACTGAAAAGAAAACTTTCCCCACTACCCTGCCCACTACAGAAGTAGCCACACTTATACCTACAAAATCAACATCATATGAAAATACAAGTAGTGGCACAAAGACAGTTACCCTCCTGACCACACTGACACAAGCTAACTCACCTGAGAAGGTGCACTCAAGCACAGATTTCATTAGACACCCTTCTGAAGTACCTAATAGTTCCTCTACTCCTGTATCAAGTACAAGATCCATGTCTCCTGATAACGCAATACTCCCAACACTTTGGCACTTTACATCAGAACACACTGGGTTTACACCAGAAGATATGACCAGTGGAACTGTCACCAAGTGTTATGACTCCAACACCATCACAGAGTCACAAGAAGTATCTACCAGCCAGATTAGGGATTCTAATGTGACCTCAAACATTGCCCTCTCCCTAAAAACGTCAACCATGTCATCAGAGTCAGACAATTTCATGAGTTTCAGTCCAGCCCCCACAATTACAGAGACATCTACATTTGTAAGCCAAAGTTATGAAGTCCCATCAATTGCAACCTTTTCAACTCTAAAAGGAAGCCCACTGGGCAATTCTCCAGGATATCTTAATGAATCTTCCTTAACATCCTCTGTTACTTCCACAGGAGAAAACAACACCCCTTCTCCTAGTCCTGTTGTCTCAGTCTTTACCTCCTCTAAAGAGAAAATCACAACTAGATTGGATAAACCATTACATAATCTGTCTACTTCATTTTCAAATTGGACCACTAATACACATACAAGCCAAGAGACTTCTCAGGCTACCGAATTTTCACAGACAAGCTCTGCTTCCTCTGTTAACTCAGAAATAATTACAGAAGTCAGCAGTTCTATACCCCAACCCAAATTTTCTGTTTCAGAATCCATTAGAGCTGGCAGAACCCTGACGAGAAGCCCTCTTTATTCCTCAGAATCAGAAGATATCACTCCTGGAAGCATTTCCAGACTCATTACCTACCCTAGCACAGAACACATAGGGCTAACCTCCATCTTTGGAACAGCTAATTCTGGGTCTTTACTAAGTGATAGCCTATCCAGGGATATTGCAGCTACTGTTCCTATGAAAGAATTTTCTTCACCTGAGCCTCAAACATCTCCACATTTATCTTGGATATCTGAGTCTCACAGTTTTGAGGAACAGTCACAAACAAGTTCTTTATCCAAGGGAAAACACACCTCTACAGATCCCACATCAACTATGATTGAGAAAACTACACTTTCACCTGTTACTTCTACCTCTCAAGGACAAAATGTCTCCTCCCTTGATTTCCTGGCTGCACTAGTAACTTCTATTCATGAAACAAACTCAAATGGACAAGACACAAGTGCAACTTCTGGGAGCAACTCAATTCAAAGCCTGGATACTATAGGGCTTTCAACTCCAGGTTCTTCATATAACATGAAAACCTTTCAGACAAGTCACATTTCCCCAAAAAATCCGGCAACAAGAGTAGAAACTGATAGTCCTGCAATGCATCCCCAAGGCACTGTCCTAGTTAATTCAGTTCCATCAAGAATAACAGAAATTATGATCTCACAAAGCAATTGGGACACAATTTCCCCATCAATGCCCTTATCTAGTCCTGTACATGCAGAAACTCAGAAAGCTTTCCCCATAACTTCAATAGAACAGGAAACCACCAGGTCTGAAGATACTGATTTAATGAAAAAACATAGTTCTGGTCTTCTTACAGTGTCCACTAGCACATACCCTGGAATTTCAAGAACAGAAGCTAACTCAACTGATACAACATCCACTTCAAATTCTGTATCCTTTGCAAAGACAACAGACACCTCAGTGGGAAATGCCTCCAGTAGCTCTACACTTTTCTTTCCAAGGACTGACATCAGTCAAGTAGTTAATGTTGAGGAATCATCCAACATCACCACTCTTTTGAACACATCAGATCCTATAACTTATTCTGGGGCTCTCTCTACTGTAACTCAGACATTTTTACATTCAGACTCAATCTCTCATCCCAGCAGTTCTGAGTTACTCTCATGGACAGACTCTCCACTCCATGAAGCAACTTCCTCTGTGAATTCTATAGAAACTATACATACATCATCTTTTCCTGTTACTTCTCCATCAGAAGGACAAGGGCTCTTCTTTCCCTCTTCTGAGGAAACAACTACAGAGGAGTTGGACACAAACTTAGCTTTCTTTAAAACTTCATTTCCAAGCTGGAGCAATAGTGAACTAGCAATTTCAAAGGACACCAGAACCTCACAAAAATCTTATAATTCCACCAAAACTGAAGTGAGCCCTGTAAACATAACTACATCTGAACCTCCGGCCCAATACACTGTATCACCTGAGACTCTTTCGGCAGATAGTACTGCCTCTTCCTTGTTGATAATACCAACCAAGATTTCTGCTTCTGCTTCTCCTCTATTACCACAGAGATCAAACTCCACTTCTTTTCCTAAGACTTCATTCCCCACTTCTGAATTGTTTAAGACAACAGATATATTGGATAGAAGCTTGGAAACTGGAATAAGTTTACCTCCAAACTTGAGAAGCACATCACTTGAAATACTGGGTTTATCTGAAGTTGTTACTGATACAGAAAAACATCATTCTTCCTCAAGTTTCACAGTAACCAATGTGAATACTATTACTGTGGGTCATGAACTAAGTTCCTCTGTATCAACACTCTCTGAGTCATCTAGAGACGCTGATACATCAGGAACTCCTCCCTCTGTATGGGTGACTACTATACTCACATCATTGCCTAACCATTTAGAAACAACAAGATCTAATACTGATTCATTTTCCCATTTGACTTCTGGATTGAGGGACACTAGCATATCCCTACAAACAAACAAACCTTCACCTCTTGAATCCACTCTCCACTTGCCAAGTTCTGAGACTGATGTTGCTACTGCTGTGAATATACCAACCCCATATCAGAGTCCATCTCCAAAGTTCACTGACATTCCAATAGCAACAGCTACCATTTTAAATCCTTCCTCATCTATTGTAGAGTCTACTGGGGCAACATCCTTCCCGGAATATGATTTTACTATGCTTTCACGAGAAAATATCCATGTTCCAAGAACTGATATACTGCCTTCAGCTGAAACCACTTTGATTGACACAACAGCAACACTTTCTCCCAGAGGGATGACCTTCTTTGCCACAACCAGTAACCCAACAGGCATTTCAGCTGTGACTTCTGAGAGTTCCCATTCTATGATACAGTCAAGCCATTTGTTTGCTACCATTGTAAAAAAGCCACCTTCTTCAATTTCAACACCATTGCCCTATCCTATTTCCACTACTACTGACACTGCAGCCAGCTCATCCCTCCAGAGGATTACTACTCCTTCAGGTAATTTACAAACTGAAGATAAAAGTGTTGTTATGATGAATGGTAGCTCTCACTATTCCATGTTTATATTTACAATCTCAAAGCCTAGTTCCCAACCCATTGAGACATCTTTATCACTCTTGAGAAACATAATGGCTGAGAGTGCTGACTTAGGAAGGGTGACAAGTGCTTTTCAGGTTGTACACATTCAACCAGGTTGATAAATAAGAAGCCCTATTTTTACATTCCCAGTTACAGGCTGTGGAAGTTCATAGGCATAGGAGATCATTATTAAATTCATATTTATGATTTCTACAGTTTAAATTATTGAATTAGAAAAAATTGTGCAAATTTGTGAATTTCACTCTGATATTCTCATACATGATCAAACAATGCTCTCATCATCCCCAATTCCTACTATGAACTCTTCTCTACCTTCTCTTAGATTCCTTCCACTTTCTTTATAGTCAGCATTCTCTTTTGGAGGCTTTTATTTGTTCGTTTGTTTCCACATGATATAAAATCCATGATACTTATTTTGCTGTCTGCTTAATTTTGTTTAACATGATTATTTCTAGTTCCTACAAATGGATTCATTTCATTCTTCTATATGGCTGAGTAAAACACTCTTGTATATACAGTATGTTTTCAAATTCATCCATTTATTGAAAAGCATTTATCCTTTTTTGTGTATTACTGGAGATAGACACGAGGATCTTGCCCATATGAGACAAGTGCTTTACCCTCTCCTCCTATACTAGAAGATTCTTTAGCAAAAACTGATTGAACTCCTAACAGCAATCAGTTTTAAGAACTGAGCTAAGTATATGCAAAACAGGAAAACAATCAAAGCCACGAGTAATAACTACAATGTACTAGATGGTCTAGTATAACTCTTAGTAATAATTAATTTTGATGAGGATGACAGTTAGGCTTAAACAACACTTATTTCTACATCAAGTGTTGTTCCATAAGGGTTTTTAATGAAGTTGAGATACAGAGAAGATATGAAATAATTTTCTCACTATCATAATACTAACAGAATTAAGTTCAGAACTTAGCCAGGTACACGTGATGTATGCTTGTCACTGTAGCATGTGGGAAGTTGAGGCAAAAAAATTCCTGTGTTCAAAGAGAGCCAGGGCTTTATAGTAAAACACTGTCTGAAAAATCCAGGAGAAATTGCTTAGTGGTCGAATACTTCCCCTATCATGCATAATAGGTTTGATTCCCCAGCACCCCCTAAAGAAAAATGAACTCACACTATGCAGGAATATAAGGTTATCTTCTTAATCATTAACTAAAACAAGGGTTAATAAAAATTGGGAAAATATATGAGATTCTGTAATTACAGTAGCCATAGAAGGCAAGATTTTTCAAGGAAGATTGTAATCCCTGTCAAATACTACAGAAAGTCCAAGCTTACATAAAGTGAGAGATATTTTGGCAACATGGGGATCCTCAGTGAAAAGATAAGTTATGCATAGAGGACTAGACTTAAGGCAAAGTAACATACAGATAAAAGGCAGAGATTTTGCTTTGATTTATTTTTGTAGATTCACAAATTCACAATTCACGTGGATTGGCACATATGTTCTATGTCTAAGAAACACATGCAGTCCTTGTTTATATATATATGACTGACAGAATTAAGGAGGTAAAAGTATAATAATCTGTATATGGCAAATGGAGGCCCAGGTTGGCCTGAAACCCATTCTGTAAATTAAGCTGACATTGAATTTAAAATAATTCTGCCCAAGCCTTATGTAAGGGCAGAGATTATGGATTTTGTCAGAGCACCAGACATGACTCAAGGGAAAGTTTCTGTCTTTGCATTGAACATGCTATTAGAGTTACAACAGGGTGAAAGAGTTGTAAGGGAAATTATGGAATCATGAAAACAGAAAGCATAAATTGCTTGATGATGTCCCCAGAAATGAAATCACACGTCCAAGATAGCAGTAAGTACAGGAAAAGGCCTTTTAGGGATACTATCCCCGTGAAAGAATTAAATTTGATGCCAGATTTTATTTGTGACACAAGTCCAAAAAATGCCCTCCAAAACCACTCCTACCTTATTGGGAAGTATGTTTGAGTTCCTACCCAAATACTTTTAAGAAGTTGCAATAGAGCTAGAGATATTTGAAATCATTGACTTACTTTCTCTATACATTTTATTCTATACCACCAAGCAGGTCTCAAATTTATGATTCTTGTGCCCCACCATCCTGAATGTATGGATTTCAGGTCTATAACACTATATGTTACTTTGATTCTTCTTGTAGTTCATTCATACTCTGAACTAAAATCAAATCAAATAAAAAGAGAAGAACAATTTTATGTTAAAATGGAAGAAAAGGAGGGCAGACATAAAAGGTTGGGGATATGATTTATTTGGTAGAGTGCTGCTTGGCATACACAAATATCTTGGCTCTATCACCAATATTGCACAAGCTATGCATGATGATATGCATCTGTCATCCCAGTACTCAGGAGGTGTAGACAGAAAGATCAGAAATTCAAGGTCATCCTCACCTATGTATCAAGTTTGAGACATGCCTGGGCTCCATGAGACCCAGCTTTAAAAAAAAAAAAAAGAGTGAGAGAGGCCCCATAGGATGACCAGCAGTCTCTTGGACCCCTGGTAGCTCCCAGAAACTAATTCACCAACCAGGCAGCACACATGGGATGGTCAGAGACCTTGGTACATATATAGCAGAGGACTGCTTGGTTTGACTTCAGTGGGAGAGGATGTGCCTAATCCTCAAGAGATTTGAGGATCCAGGGAAGGAGGTTGCCTGACAGGCAGAGGGAGCACTCTCTCAGAAGCAATGGGGAAGAGGAATGGGATGAGAAACTGTGGAATGGGAGATGTGGAAAGGCAGGCAATGGCTGGAATATAAATAAATAAAGTAATTAAAAAGGAAAGAAAAAGTAAGTGTGAGAAAGAGAAACAGAAAGGAGAGAGGATATGAGGGAGAAAGGGAAGGAGAGAATGAGTGAGGCACAGTGGGAGGAAGGGAGGGAAGGAGGGTGGGAAGGAGGGAGGGAGGGAGGGAGGGAGGGAGAGAGGGAGGGAGGGACGGAGGGAGGGAGAGAAATGAAGTAAAGATCAACATTAGAAAGCAAAGCATAAAAGAAAAGTAAGGGAGTCAGATCTGCACAAAACCAGGATGGAAAAATACATTTATAGGAAAGTTATGGATGTAAGAACTGGCTAGTCATCCTGTGTAGCTGTGGTTCAAGGTCACTTTCACAGGCTCTAAGAATGATGTGTACTCAGTGGGCTGATCTATTTAAACAACAGGCTTTCTGGAAAAGATAGTTACTTGCTTTCTTCCTTATTCTCACCTGCAGAAATGGAAGATGGCATGCAATACCACACAGACATATCTAATGGAGCTGTCCATGGAGACACTGCAGGCCTGGGCAAGGGTTCTCTGGCTTCTACATCATCTGCTAACCATAAAGGTAAATCCCACTGTGTATGCTCCCAAGAAAGTAGAAATAAGACCTGTTATGTTATTTCCTCTTTCAGGGCAACAAACTTCTTGTTTGCCTTAAAGAGAATGCTGTATGGTTTTTATGAATGCTTGTCAGAGTTGGATCTTTGTCTAATGGTTACTGTGTAGAAGCCAATGTATACCAGTATTCTCATAATATGCTGAACAAGCTTTGCTCCAGACCACAAACTTTAATTTCACTTTCTCTATTCTCTTTCTAACGACTTTCTATGTAACCCAACCTCAACTAACTTAAAAAAAAAACAAAAACAAAAACTAAGATTTCAAGAAGCACCACCATGTCCTCACTGATATGCTAATTTAATAAAATATATTTTGGAGACTGTGATATAAACAGAATATACAGAAAGACAGCAAAAGGACAAAATTATTATAATCCAATTTTGTGTGTAGGAGTTTTGGATGAGCTACAGCTACTCATACATGCTAAGCAAGCACACTATTGCTAAGGCCTGTTTCAAGCTCCTCATTAGCAGACTCTACATCAAGGACTCTGCTGCTGAATCAATCAATAATGGCTTTTCAAAACATGTAGACAAGTGCACATAAAATACCATGTACCCATGTTGCATCCAGGCAGAATTAATCATTAGCATTCATGGAGTCTTTTATACATTAATTTTAAAACTATATACTACATGTTAAACCTATTAAAGACAGACCTGGTGGTTCAGGGCTATAACACTCACACAGGCAGCCAAGTCAGTAGGATTGTGAATTTGACAACAACCTGGATAAGTTAATAGGACCCTTTCCAGAACATAATTGAAAGAAGAGCTGGGAATATAGCTCAGTGATAGAGTACTTGATTAGCATGTGCAAGGCAGAGGGTTTTAATCTCAGCACTGCAAGGCATGAGTTACATAATTCATTTATTAAACATTTAAAAGAAATCAAATTATTGGTAAAAATTTCCAGAGATTTTATGCTGTATACTTTATAGTACTGTATACATACAAATGTACCAATAACATGTTATTCTGCATATTATAAATTGCAGTAGAAGTTGGATATAATCAAAATACATTGGACAAATTTCCCAAAGAACTAGTAAAAAGAAGAATAAAAAATTAATATCTATGTGAGATGGTTCAGTGCTTGTCATCAGGCATGATGACATGAGTTCAAGCCCAGAATCCACACAGTAGAAGAGAATTGGCTCCAGTTCAGAGAAACTACAAATTTGATTTCGTACTAGGTACTAACTCCAGCATCAGACTGATCTGGCCAAGTTTTCCTGGTCAAGATCACAGAACTGAAGTTCCCTTTGTCCTTTCATTGGGGCCTGTGAAAAAGTCTTGGCTTGGTCTGGCACCTACATATGTCTGGGAACTGCTTATGTGCATGACACTTATGGAGGTCAAAAGAGAGCATTAGGTTCTAATGTGTAGATTCCATTCTGGATTACAGTACTTACAGGTATGCACCACTCTATTCTGATTATGTCATTCTAGGGATTGAATCCAGAACTCCATAAATGCTAGGTAAATGTTCTACTCAATGTACTACAAGCTCAGCTTTTATACTCTTAAATGTACATTAACTAATACTGTGAAATATTAAGTGTCTTCCAGAAAATATCTTCCAAAGAATATCAAATCAAATTTTGCTATTAAACATTTCTTAGGTGGAACAACAATATGAACTAACCAGTATCCCCAGAGCTCATGTCTCTAGCTACATATGTAGCAGAAGATGGCCTAGTCAGCCATCACTGGGAAGAGAGGCCTCTTGGTCTTGCAAACTTTATATGCCCCAGTACAGGGGAATGCCAGGGTCAAGAAGTGGGAGTGGGTGGGTAAGGGAGTGTGGGGGGGAGGGTATGGGGGACTTTTGAGATAGCATTTGAAATGTAAATGAAGAAAATACCTAATAAAAAATTAAAAAAAAACATTTGTTAGAACAAAGCCAAACAAGTTCCATTACAGTCACATCTCTAGTAAAAAAAATGACAAAATCAGCACAGAACTGTAACGTTATTGAACCCAAACTTTAAAACAAATGGCACATGCCACCTCTCTCAAATCAAAGGATATACATTCTTATGTACCATTCTTTCTTACACTCATTTGTTCACTCAGTACTTTGAACTGAGTAGCTACCACATGTCAAGAAGTCAAACATTAATATATATTACTCAACCAGACTGCAGAAGATGAAAATTGCAATCCAGATATTCTAGTAAGAAAATAAATCGAATTAAGTCTCAGTGAAGGTGGGCTTAAGTTTGCCCATGAAAAAGAAGAGAATTAATGGAGCCTGATGAGGGATAGATATGTCAAGAGAAGGGGAGAGCTTAAACTTGAGCAGCACAGAAAGTAGAGGGGAACAGGGATTGATTAATGTGGTCACAAACTTATGAAGAAGTTACAGCCCAACGGGATAAAGACTCAGTTGGTAAAATGCTTGCCTAGAATTCACAAATCCCTGAGTTTCTATCCTTTTCATGATATAAACTAAATGTGATGGTGCAAATTTATAATCTCAGTAATTAGGAGGCAGGCAGTTCAAAAGTTTAAGAATACCCTCAGCTGTGTAGTTGAGTTTAAGGCTGGTCTTGGAAATAGGAGATCCCATCACACACACACGTAGAGAGAGAGAGAGAGAGAGAGAGAGAGAGAGAGAGAGAGAGAGAGAGAGAGAAGAGAAAAACACATGAATAATGTAGCAAAATTCATAGTACCCTTTCCCAAGCCACAGCATGCCACCCACATCCCAGAAAAGCAGCATTATATAGGTATGTCTCCTCCTTTTATGATGTAGAAAATAATGTATGAATTATGTATAAAGAAAGTATAAACATTTTTACAATTTGTGTTACATGTCTCAACTTACAGATCTAACCACAGAGGGGACAGTAAAAGCAGACACTACTACCAGAGCTCTGAAGGCCTCTTCCATTTTCACTCCAAACACCAAAATGTCAACTACAATTTCAACACCCCCGACTCACATCAAGACATCAAAGAAAACAACCAACATCAACACAACAGAGATGATTATCACAGCCTCAGATGCTTCCCACAACTTACTAGAGATGGCACCATCATTTTCCACAGGCCTTAGAGAAAATATTAGCATGGTTGCCAGGACAAGCCCATCTTCTTACAGTAGAAAACCAGAAATTACAATCCCCCAGATTCCCAGTCTTAAGACAAAGACCATCCCAAATGTTAATACTTTGACAGTCTCCTCTGCTGAGTCTGATACAATCTCATGGATTACCCATGCTTTAGAGATTACTTCAGCTATTGCCAAGACAACCAAAAATGCTTCACAAGTTGAATTAGATTCCAAGGTGTCCACAGCCACCAGTTCCAGAGGAAAAGACAGGTCAACCCTTTCAACAGCAGCTGTTTCCTCTGCCATACCAGATTTGGCATCTATTGAACAAGAAGACAGATTGTTTGGTCCAACTATATCCATCTCATCTAGTATTCCTGATATGAAAAACTTAGAAGGCTACAGTTCTAAGGAAGATATAGGAACATCTAAACCAATTCTGACTCATTCACCTTCTGAGCCATATAATACAATTTCTCTTATCTCTCATGCTGGGGGAAAGACTGATTCACCCATGTCTACTATTGCTGTCTCTCCAGATGTAACAGAAATAATGAGACCACTGTTCACAAGCTCTGGGAGAAGAATCCATACAAGAAACCCAACCCAAGGTCAATCAGTGACCACCTCATGGATCACCCATCCTGGAACAGAAGCCACTTCAAGGGTGTTAACTACAACAATATCACCTAATAATCAAGAGGTGGAAACCTCAAAATCTGCAAATCCTTCTAAACTACAGACGACAACTTCATTGATAACAGATAGCAAGGAACAGCCCAGTTTCACCATGTCTACTCTGGCTGTCTCTCTGGGTGTAATAGAAGGAACCCCATCACCAGTTATTAACAGGGGCACAGAAAGGAATTCAAGGACTGCAACTCTAGACTTTTTCCTAGACCTACCAGAGACCACAACCTCTTGGACCACTAACCCTGAAAAAGAAGCCATTTCAGGCATTCTAACTACAAAGTATGCACCTAGTGTTACAGACAGGATGACCACAATAAACCTGAACCATACTCCTCCTGAACCACAGAACATAACATCATTAGCTACTCATTATGTAAGACACAGTTTAATCACATCTACCAAAGTTGTCCATCCAGATATAGAAGAAGTGAAACCATCACAGGTCACTAGCTCAGTCACAGAAAGTCATGTAATGACTTCAAATATGGCTTTTTCACCAGGAAAACATGAAACTATAAACCCATTCGTCACACATCCTAGAAGAAAAGTAACTTCAGGGATTCTAACTGCAGCCATCTCACCTAGTGTTACCAACATGATGACCTTCACACCTGTGAAACACTCTCCTTCTGAACCACAACCCATAGAATCATTGGACACAAATGCTGAGGGACATCCCAGTGCATCCATGTCTACACAGGCTCTCTCTCCAGGTATGAGAGAAATGATGATACCACAGGCCCCTAATTATGGAAGAGAAACATATATCACCACTTCAACTCTTCCTGTTTCTGTAGGTCAAATAGAGTCCACAGCCTCATTGGTGACTCATGCAGAAAAAGAAGCAACTTTGGGGGTTTTACCTACTACCGTTTCAACTATTAGTCCAAATATGATGGCTTCAACAGAACTTATGTCTTCTGGACCACACACCACAGCTTCATTGGTCACCCATAATGGAGAACAACATAGTTCAGATATGTCTACACTGCCTGCCTCTTCAGGTATAACAAAAATAAAACAATCACTGGACACTACCACAGGCAAAGAAAGCCAGTCGGTCATTACAACTCTAGCTGTTTCCCTAGGCATACCAAAGACTAAATCTATAAACACAACATCAAATGTTCCAGACATGATGATCTCAAAATCTTGGAACCATACTTCTTCGAATGTGCACACCATAACATCACTGGTTACCCATGCTGGGACACAGTCCAGTTTTTCCAAGTCTACTAAGGCAGCCTCTCCAAGTATAACAAAATTAACAGCATCACTGTTCACAGACACAGACACAGAAAATGTTGCAATAACTGCTCTGCCTACTTCTTCAGGTCAAATGGAAAAAAGAGCACCATCAGTCACCAAACCTGAAAAAGAAACCATTTCAGACGTCTTATCTATCACCACTTCAACTAGTGTTCAACAAATGATGATCTCACCAACTGTTATTCCTTCTGAACCACATACCACAGTTTCATTCGATACCCATGTTGGGGGGCAACCCAGTTCAACCATGTCAATTCTACCAGTCACTTCAGATTCAACAAAAATCATATCATCACTGGGCACAAGATCTGGCACAGAAAGCCATTCAGTGACTTCTACTATGGATATTTCCCAAGGTCAATTGGAGACCACAGCCTCAGGAGACACCCATACTGAAAGAGAAGGCAATTCACTTACACTATCTACAGTCATCTCAACTAGTGCTCCAGACATAATGACCTCAACAAATGAGAATCAAACTTCTTCTGATAGACAGACCATAATATCATTACTCACCCTTGCTGGAGAAGACACAAGTTTATCTGTGCCTTCTCAGGGTGGCTCTCCAGGTATAATGAAAGTGACACCATCATTATTCACTGATGTAGGGACAGAAGGCTATGCAATAACTTCAACTCTGCCTGTGTTTTCAGGTCAACCAGACACTAGAACACCATGGGACAAACATTCTGAAACAAAAGTCACTACAGTGGTACTACCTACCACCATTTCAACTAGTGTTCCAGAAATTATGACATCACCAACTCCTATTCCTTCTGAAGCACATACCACAGTTTCATTAATCACCCATGCTGGGGGAGCACCCAGTTTGGCTATGTCTACACTGCCTGTCTCAGGAGCTTTAACAGAAAACATACCATCAAAGGTAACTTACCGTGGCAAAGAAGGGAATTCAGTTACTTCAGCTCTAGATGTTTCCTGGGATCAAAAAGAATCCACAGCTCCATGGGTCTCCTATCAGGCAAAAGAAGGACCTTCAGAGGTTCTTTCTACAAACATCTCAACCAGGGCTCCAGACATGGTATTTTCAACAAATAAGAATCAAACATCTTCTGATACACAGACCATGACATCATTAATCACTCAAACTGGGGAACAGACCAGTTTATCTGAGTCTACTCAAGGTGTGTCTTCAGCTATAACAAAAATGACACAATCGATATTCAATGACTTGGGCACAGAAAGCTATGAAATGACTTCAACTCTGCCTGCTTCTTCACATCAATCAGAGACTAGAACCAAATGGATCACTCATTCTAAGATAGAACAAATGTCAGGAGTTCTATCTACAACAAATTCTTCTAGTGCACCAAAAATGATGACTTCAACTCCTATTACTTCTGAACTACATGCCACAGTTTCATTAGTCACCCATGTTGGGGCACAACACAGTTCAACCATGTCTGCTTTGACTGCATCTCCAGGTAAAACAGAAATCATGCCTTCAGAGCAAACTCACACTGGCACAGAAATCCATTCAGTGACTTCAACTCTGGATGTTTCTGCAGGTCAAGAAGAATTAACAACTGCATGGGTAACCCAATCAGAGAAAGAAAGAACTTCAGGGGTTCTTTCTACAGCAATCTCACTTAGTGTTCCAAACATGACATCAGCAACACTAAACAATAATTCTCTTGATATACGGACCATAACAGCTTTTATGAAACATCCTGCGGGAAAGTCCAGTTTATCTATGTCCACTGAGGGCATCTCTCCCAGGATAACAGAAGTGACACCATCACTATTCACTGACTTAGGCACAGAAAGCTATGCAATGACTTCAACTATGCCTGCTTCTTCAGGACAATCAGAGACTAGAAAATCATGGAACACTAATTCTGAAATGGAAGCCACTCCTGGAGTTCTATCTACTAGCATTACAACCAATGTTTCAGAAATGATTACCTCATCTACTAGTTTTCCTTCTGAACCACATACCACAGTTTCATTAGTAACCCAACTTGGGGGAAATTCCAGTTCACCCATGTCTGCTCTGCCTGCTTCTCCAGGTAGAACAGAAATCAAGTCATCACTGGTCACTTACCCTGACACAGAAAGCTATTCAGTAACTTCTACTCTGGATATTTTCACAGGTGAAGCAGAATCCACAACCCCAGCAAGTACCCATACTGGAAGAGAAGGCACTTCAGAGACTGTAACTAGAAACACCTCAACTAGTGTACCAGATATGATGACCTCAATAACTAAGAGGCACTCTGCCTCTAATACACAGATCATGGAATCACTGGTGGATTCCATGGAAATCCACCATGGAGGAAAGCCCAGTTTGTCTGTGTCTTCTCAGCATGTCACTCCAGATATAACAGAAGTAACACAATCACTCTTCACCAACTTGGGCTATGAAAGAAACACAGTGATTCCTACTCTGCCTGTATCCCCAGGTCAGCCAGATACTCAAGCAACATGGGTCATTCACTCAGAAAAGGAAGCAACCTCTAGAGTTCTACCTACCTCCACTTCACCCCATGTTTCAGAACCGAAGGCCTCACCAACTGATATTCCTTCAGAACCACAAAATACAGTTTCATTACTAACCCAAGTTGGGGGACAGTCCAGTTCAGCCATGTATATTCTGCAAACCTCTACAGGTAGAACAAAAATCAAACCATCAGTGGTCACTCAACCTGGCACAGAAAGCTTTGCAATGCTTTCGACTCCAGATATTTCCCAAGGACAAACAGAATCCGCAACACCTTGGCCCACCCATCCTCCTAAAAAAGGGACTTCAGAAGTACTATCAACAACCATCTCCAACAGTTCTCCAGCTACAATGACTTCAATAACTAAGAATCAAACTTCTTTTGATTCACAAAACATAACATCATTTATCACCCATGCTGAGGTACAACCCAGTTTATCTGTGTCTATGCAGGATATCTCTACTGGCAAAGCAAAAGTGTCAACATCACAATTCACTGACTTAGGTAGAGAAAACTGTGCAATGACTTCAATGTTGCCTGCTTTATCAGGACAAGTAGAAACTAAAGCACCATGGGACACTAATTCTGAAATGGAAGGGATTTTTGGGCCCGTATCTACCATTATTTCATCTAGTGTCCCAGAAATGATGACCTCACCAAATGTTATTCCTTCAGAACCACATACCAAAGTTCCATTATCCAACCATGATGTGGGGCAACCCACGTCAATAATGTCTACTTTGCATGTCTTGCCAAGTATACCAGAATTTAAACCAAAACTGGACACTAGCTATGGAGCAGAAAGCCAGTCATTGACTTCTACAATGGGGATTTTCGTAGATCAAGCAAGATCCACAAACACATGGGCAACCCATACTGGGAGAAAAGACACGTCAGGAATTGAATCTAGATTAATCTCAACAAGTGCTCCAGAGATGATGACTTCAATAACAAAGAATCAAACTTCTTCTGAAACAAAGACCATAACACCATATGTCATCCAGGCTGGAGGAGAAAGCACTTCAGGGACTGTATCTAAAATAATCTCAACCAGTGCACCTGAGAAAATGAATTCAGTAACTAAGAATCAAACTTCTTCTGATACACAGATCACCCATGCTGGAGAACAGCCCAGCTTATCTGTGTCTACACAGGATATCTCTCCCAGGATAACAGAAGTGATACCATCAGAGTTCACTGACATAGGCCCAAAAAGGTTTGCAATGACTTCAACTTTGCCTGCTTCACCAGGTCAAGCAGAAACTAATGGGACCATTACACCATGGAACAGTAATTCTGAAATGGAAGCTACTTCTGGGCCTTTATCTACAACTATTTTACCTGGTGTTCAGGAAATGATGACCTCACCATCTGTATTTCCTTCAGAACAACAAACTACAGTTCCATTAGTCAGCCATTATGTGGGACAACCAACGTCAGTCATGTCTACTCTCCCATTCTCTCCAGGTAGAACAGAAAATATGCCATCACTGGTCTCTAGCTCTGGTATACAAAGTCATTCAGTGACTTCAATTAAGGATACTTCTGTAAATAAAGCAGTATCCACAACCACATGGGCCACACATACTGGAAGAGAAAACACTTCAGGAACTGAATCTACATTAATCTCAACTAGTGCTCCAGAGACGATAACTTCAATAACCAAACATCAAACTTCTGCTGATACACAGACCATAATGTCATTCATCACCCATCCTGCAGGACAACCCAGTTTATCGGTGTCTCCCTATGGTGCCTCTCCCGGGATAACAGTAGTGACACCATCACAATTCAGTGACTTAGGCACAGAAAGCTATGCAATGGCTTCAACTTTGCCTGCCTCACCAGGTCAAGCAGAATCTAAGACACCATGGGACACTCATTCTGAAATGGAAGCCACTTCTGGGCCAGTACCCACTACTATTTCACCTGGTGTTTTAGAAACGATGACCTCACCAACAGTTATTCCTTCAGAACCACCTACTAAAGTTCCATTAGTCACCCATGTTGTGGGGCCATCCACTTCATCCATGTCTACTTTACATGTCTCTCCAGGTATACCAGAAATTACACCATCAGTGGTCACTAGCTATGGCCCAGAAAGCCATTCAGCAACTTCTACACAGGTTATTTCCATAGATCAAGCAGGATCTACAACCACATGGTCTGCCCATACTGGAAGAGGAAATACTTCAGGAACTGAATCTACATTAATCTCATCCAGCGGTTCAGAGATGATGACTTCAATAAAGAAAATTCAAACTTCCTCTGAAACACAGACCATAACTTCATTCATCACTCATGCTGGAGGAGAAAGCACTTCAGGGACTGTATCTACAGTAATCTCAACCAGTGCTCCTGAGATGGTGAATTCATTAACTAAGAATCAAACTTCTTCTGATACACAGATCACCCATGCTGGAGAACAGCCCAGTTTATCTGTGTCTACTCAGGATGTCTCTCCCAGGATAACAGAAGTGACACCATCAGAGTTCACTGACTTAAGCTCAAATAACTATGCAATGGCTTCAACTTTGCCTTCTTCACCTGGGCTAGAAGAAACTAAGACTCCATGGAACAGTAATTCTGAAATGGAAGCCACTTCTGGGCATTTATCTACCACTATTTCACATGGTGTTCCACAAATGATGACAGCAACAACTGTTATTCCTTCACAACCACATAGTACACTTCCAATAGTCACACACATTCCTGGGCAACAGACTTCAGTCATGTCTATTTTTCCTTTTTCTCCAGGTAGAACAGAAAGAATGCCATCACTGTTCCCTAGCCCAAGTAGAGAGAACCATTTAGTAAGTTCTACTCAGGATATTTCTATTGATCAAGCAGTATCAACAACACCATGGCCCAACCATACTGGAAATAAAATCACTTCAGGAACTAAATCTACATTAATCTCAACAAGTTCTGCAGAGACAATGACTTCCATAACTAAGAATCAAACTTCTTCTGCTACACAGACATCATTCATCAGTCATGCTGCAGGAGAGTCAAGTTTATCTGGGTCTACCTATGGTGTCTCCTTTGGGATAACACAACTGTCACCATCACAATTCACTGACTTAGGCACAAAAAACTATGCAATGACTTCAACTTTCCCTGCTTCACCTAGTGAAATAGAAACTAAGGCACCATGGAACACTAATTCTAAAATGGAAGCCTCTTCTGGGCCCTTATCTACCACTATTTCATCTGGTGTTTCAGAAATGAGGACAGCACCAACTGTTGCTTCTTCAGAAACACATACTAAAGTTGCATTAGTCACACACATTATTGGGCAACTGACATCAGTCGGGTCTACTCTCCCTTTTTCTTCAGGTAAAATAGAAAATATGCCATCACTGGTCTCTAGCTCTGGCATACAAAGTCATTCAGGGACTTCAATTCAGGATACTTCTGTAAACCAAGCAGTATCCACAACCACATGGGCCACACATACTGGAAGAGAAAACACTTCAGGGACTGAATCTACATTAATCTCAACTAGTGCTCCAGAGACGATAACTTCAATAACCAAACATCAAACTTCTTCTGACACACAGACCATAACGTCATTCATCACCCACTCTGCAGGACAACCCAGTTTATCGGTGTCTCCCTATGGTGCCTCTCCCGGGATAACAGTAGTGACACCATCACAATTCAGTGACTTAGGCACAGAAAGCAACACAATGACTTCAACTTTGCCTGCTTCACCAGGTCAAGCAGAATCTAAGACACCATGGGACACTCATTCTGAAATGGAAGCCACTTCTGGGCCAGTACCCACTACTATTTCACCTGGTGTTTTAGAAACGATGACCTCACCAACAGTTATTCCTTCAGAACCACCTACTAAAGTTCCATTAGTTACCCATGTTGTGGGGCCATCCACTTCATCCATGTCTACTTTACATGTCTCTCCAGGTATACCAGAAATTTCACCATCAGTGGTCACTAGCTATGTCCCAGAAAGCCTTTCTGTGGCTTCTACAATGAGTATTTTCATTGATCAAGCAGGATCCACAACCACATGGTCTGCCCAAACTGGAAGAGGAAACACTTCAGGAACTGAATCTACATTACTCTCAACCAGTGCTCCAGAGTTGATGACTTCACTAACAAGGAATCCAAATTCTTCTGAAACAGAGGCTATAACATCATTCATTACCCATCCTGGAGAAGAAAGCACTTCAGGGACTGTATCTACAATAATCTCAAGCAGGGCTCCTGATGTGATGACTTCAGTAACTAAGAATCAAACTTCTTCTGAAACACAGACCATAACATCATTCATCACCCATCATGGAGGACAGCCCAGTTTATCTGTGTCTACTCAGGGTGTCTCTCCCAGGATAACAGTAGTGACACCATCAGAGTTCACTGACTTAAGCTCAAAAAGTTATGCAATGACTTCATCTTTGCCTACTTCACCTGGGCTAGAAGAAACTAAGACACCATGGGTCAGTAGTTCTGAATTGGAAGCCACTTCTGGGCCTTTATCTACCACTATTTTACCTGGTGTTCAGGAAATGATGACCTCACCATCTGTATTTCCTTCAGAACAACAAACTACGGTTCCATTAGTCAGCCATTATGTGGGACAACCAACTTCAGTCATGTCTACTCTCCCATTCTCTCCAGGCAGAACAGAAAGTATTCCATCAGTTTTCCCTAGCTCTGGCACAGAAAGCCATTCAGTGACTTCTACTCAGGATACTTCTATAGATCAAGCAGTATCAATAACCCCATGGTCTACCCTCACTGGAAGAGGACACACTCTAGGAACTGAATCTCCATTAATCTCAACCAGTGCTCCAGAGACAATAACTTCAATAACTAAGAATGGAACTTCTTCTGATACACAGACCATAACATCATTCATCACCCATCATGGAGGACAGCCCAGTTTATCTGTGTCTACTCAGGGTGTCTCTCCTGGGATAACAGAAGTGACACTGTCACAATTCACTGACTTCAGCACAAAAAACTATGCAATGACTTCAACTTTGCCTGCTTCACCAGGTCAAGCAGAATCTAAGACATTATGGAACACTAATTCTGAAATGGAAACCAATTCTGGGCCTTTATCTTCTACCATTTCATCTGTTGTTCAGGAAATGATGACCTCACCAACAGTTATTTCCTCAGAACCACATACTAACGTTCCATTAGTCTCTTCTGATGTGGTACAATCCAGTTCATCCATGTCTACTCTGTCTGTCTCTCCAGGTACACCAGAAATTACACCATCTGTGGTCACTAGCTATGTTTCAGAAAGCCATTCATTGCCTTCCACTCTGCCAGTTTCTTCAAGTCAATCCAAATCCCCAGCCCAATGGATCACCCATACTGGGCATGAAGGGGCTTCAGGGAATCTATCTCCAACGATCTCACCTAGCGTTCCAGAAATTATGACCGTAACAACATTAAATCATACTCTTCCTAAATCACTGACTATAACATCATTGTCTACTCAAGTTGGTGTCCAACCAAGTTTAAATAGGACCACCACAGCATTTTCTCCAAGTATACCAAAATTGACATCACTGAGTACAAATTTGGGTATAGAAAGCCACCATACCACTGTGTCTTTGTCTCCAAGTCTATCAGAGACTATAGCATCTTTGGTGACTCATTCTCAAAAAGAAGCTAGTTTAGGTGTTCTAACTACTACCATTCCATCTACTATTCTAGACACGATGACTTCACCATCTCTTCTTACTTCTGAATCATATACCACAATTTCACTGACCACCCCTCTTGAGGGACAGCCTAGTTCATCTATGTCTACTCTGGCTGTTTCTCCTGGCGTAACAGAAAAGATACCATTACTAGTAACTAGTTCTAGCACAAACACCCATTCAGTGTCTTCAACTCTGCATGCTTCTCCAGGTCAACTAGAGACCCCTGCCTTGATGGTCACCCCTCCTGAAAGAGAAGCCACCTCAAGTATTCTAAGAACAGACATCTCTCCCAGTATTCCAGACTTGATGGCCTCAAAAACTCATAATCCTTCTGAACATACCACAATATCATCGGTCACCTATGTTGGGGGACAATCCAGTCCAAGTATTTCTACTCTGACTAAGTTTCCTAGTATAAAAGATATAATGACACCACTGGCCACTACCTCTGTGGTAGAGACACATAAAACTGCTCCAACTCTGTCTGTTCCTGCAGATCAAAGAGAGACCACAGCCTTGTGGGTCATCCATTCTGGAAAAGAACTCATGTCAACAGTTTCCAGTCCACCTACTTTACCTGGTGATTCAGAGAGGACTGAAACATGGCTCATACTTTCTGCCAAGACCAGCACCCCACACCCCACAATAACTTCCACATTTTCTTATAATGACATCACTTCCTCAGTATCTGAGGTAGAGACCAGCTCAGCCACAACTCTTTCATCTGGTGCTTCTGAAGAAGCAGCCTCTCTCTCTGGCCACACTGGCACTGAGACAAGCACATCCACTCTAACTGTAACCCCTTCGTCTACTTCACCAGGAACCACAGGCTTACAGCCTTCCAGCCCTTCCAAAGAATATACTCTGACTATGTCCTCTAGTCTTCCTGTGTTTCCTGATCATTCTACAACTAGTAAATTTGGTATTGCAACTTCAAAGAATATAGAAACTTCACCATCTCTCAGTACAGTTAGACTTTCGGATTTTGTCAGTGATGTCATAAGCCCTGCCATGACCTTGTCATCAGAGTCTTCAACACATGCACCCACTGACCTGGAAACTACACGTGAAACCACTCATTCAGCTACTACAAGTTCAAAACCCACTGGGGATAAGACTACAACTTCACTACATGAAAGTTCTTCTGCCCTTCTGACCACACGTAGAATATCTACATTGTCCCCTGAGAATGTGACTTCAAGGCCAAGTAAGCATGAATTTTTTATTGTAGTAATGTATAATGTATATGTGTATAATGTAAATATTCCTTCTGTAGATGTTTTAGGTGTACAGTTCAGTATTGTTGTTTGTACAGTATTATGCATCACCACTTTCAGTTTTCAGGCAGTTGTTAGATTCCTGTTAGTTACTGGCTTGCTGGGGATTTAATCCAGGACCTCACCTACTTTGCAAGTGTTATGCTACTAAGCAATACCCACAACCCTCCAAATAATTTTAATCACCACAAACTAACATTTTGTATACATTGAGCAGTAATTCCTCATTCTACATTCCTGCCAACTGTTAGTGATTGTATTGGTTTCTTTTATATGTACTGTATGTTTTAGCAAATATTATACAGATAACCACAGCTACTGTGAGTTCAGTACTGCAACAGCCATGGCATATCTGAAATACAATCTTTCATAATTCATAACACCTTACTTTGACTCATGTTTTTCTGTACCCTCCTCCACAGTGTTCCGTAATCATTAACATAGGTGACTCATTGTTATTTATGTGTTCATACATCCATTTACCTATTTGTGTTTGTGTGTGTGTGTGTGTGGTGTTTGCATTCAGAAACAAGACAAGAACATCAGGCATTTTCCTCTGTTACTTTATTCCCTTGTATTTGTTTCATTTTATTCCCTAATGGTAAGGTCCTTCGGTGAACATGGAACTAGACTGGCAGCGAAGAATCCTCAGCAATCCCCTGTCTCCACCCACATGACGTTCTGGTGTTTCAGACACAAATGTGGCTATGTTTAATTTTTTACATGGGTGCCAAGGATTTGAACTCAGGTCCACATACTGGCACAGCAAGCACTCTCACACACTGATTGCTCTTCACACCTCCAAAAGCTATGAGCTTCTAATCAAAATTTGAATTGAGTTTTTTTTTCATTTCTTCTATTTTTGAAATTATATTTTCCTTTTTCTATTTTCCCTTCAAACCCTCCCAGAAACCATTCCTTGCTGTTTTTCAAATTTACAGCCTTTATGTCATTGTTTTTACATGCATGTATGCATATGTAATTTTATACACACACACACACACATACACACACACACACACATACAAACACACACACACACACACACACACACACACACACACACACACACATACCCTGTCTCTGTAATGTATGCATATTTTAAGAGCTTGTCTATTGGTATTATAAACCCAATTAGTGTGCTTTTTCTTGTTCACTCTGAGTATTCCTTAGTTACCTATCGCTCTTTGAGTAGGACTGACTTGTAACCTTTATCCATTTACTTGGCATACTATTTTTGTTGTGGTTCAGCTGATATTTAGGCAGTCACGTTGGTTAAAATTTTGGCGTGTAGCTTCTGACATTACTAACAAAGAAAATCACACAGCCAACTCCTAATCCTCTGGCTTTTACAATCCCTCTTCCCTCAATCTTCCTCAATGTTCCCCGGGCCTTTGTCACTACAGTGTTTTATAGTTACCTCCATTGGAACTGTGCTCCTAAACTCAGTCCTTTGATTAGTTATTTTCTTTGAAGTGGTCTCTGTCTGTTGCAAAAATAAGTTTCTTGAAGAGGGGTGAGAACTAAACTTTTCTGTGGGCATCAGAAAAAATGTTTAGATTGTTGTTTTGGATTGTGCTGGTTTAATAAATTAGTTATTGTATGTTTTTCTGGGAAATGGTTTCCAGTACTAAGTTCCCAATATGAAGCATGATTTGTTCCTTTTTGAGAATGTCTTAAAACTAACTTAAGAGCTGTTGGCTGTCACAAAGACATACATGCCACTACTTCCCGATAAAGTTATTGTGGAATGTTAGTAGTTGCTGTGGTTCATAGGCATTAAAGCTGGGTAAGACTGCTTGTTGCTTTTCTCCTTTGAAATCTTTCACAGTGCTCTTACCATGAAAGCTATGGTTAAAAAAAAAAAAAAAAGCTATACGTCTTCAATGAAGATGTATCAAAAACAGTTCCAGCTCAGGATCTTCAGTACCCTGTGTCTGAAATACATAGTGTCTTCAGCAAACAGGGACTCCACATCTGGGGGTTAGGAGAGCAACCAAAGGCAACAGCAGTCAATATCTGCTGTAAAATTTCCATGTTCATTTCTGATTCTGCTAATTTGGATACTCTCTTTTGGAGAATTGGACTAAGGATTTTCAATTTTGTTTATCTTCTCGAAGAACCAAATTTTAGACTTGTTGAGTCTGTATTGTTTTATGTTCTGATTTTTATTATTTATTATTTCTTGTTATCAAGTGGGTTTGGATGTAGTTCTTGCTACTTGTAGTTTTTAAGTTACATCGTTAATCATTTTTGTGATCTTTTTGATTTTTTTAAATGTAGGCACCTACATGGAATTGTTTTAATATCTCCCTGCAAGTTTATTTTGCTGTGCTTTTATTCTTTTAATCCAGTTCCCAGATATTTTGTTTTAAATACTTTTGGTTTTCCTTTGAACCACTTGTTATTCCATATTGAGTTGTTTAATCTCCATGGTTTCTGTACTTACTAGAGATTTGTTTGCTGTAAACTTTAAGTTTTTTGCACAAGTTCTTTCAATCATTTTGAATTTTTCAATCATTTTGAATTTTTAAAGATTTATTTTATGTCCCAGAATGTGGTCTGTTTTAGAATTTTTTATGTGCTTCTATAAAGAATGTATTGTTCTTTGGTGTCTGGATTGGCTATTTGTATGTTTGTCAATCTATTTGTTGTATGATGTCTATTAACTTCTCTCTCTCTCTCTCTCTCTCTCTCTCTCTCTCTCTCTCTCTCTCTCTCTCTCTCACATTTTTTTTTGGAAAACCTACATATTGGACCAAGTTGGGTACTAAAATAACCCACTGTTAATGAAATTATGCTAATTTATGTCTTTAAATCCAAGAGTCATTTTTTTGTGTTTGTGTGAATTTGAGGACCTCAGAGTTTGGTGCATATATGTTTAGGATAGTAATGTTTGCTTGGTTAACTATTCTCTTCATTAGAATGACAGATCACTCTTTATCACTTCTGACTAGTTTCAAAGTGGTCTATTTTGTCAAATATTTAATAAGCAATGGCTGCTTGTTTCCTGTTCCCATTTGATTGGTGAATTTTTACATCTTTTTACTCTTCAGTGATCTTGGAATCTTTGAAACTATGATATATTTCTTGTAGAGAACAGGTAGAATGATTTTGTTTCTTGATTCATTCAGTCTTCCTATATTTTTTGATTGGAAATGTATGGCCATTAATATTTAAAGTTATTATTAAAATATGTATGCTAACTGTGGCCTTCACAATGTTGAGTTTTGGTGGTGTTGTGTTTTCAGTGCTGCTTTGTATTTTTATAATTATGGCTTCATATTTCTTTCCGTGGTCTTTCTGCTGTGCTAATACTTCTCTTCAGTTTGAAGTAATTCTTCCTATATTTCCTTTAGGTTTGGTTTGTAGGATATAATTCTCTTAGGCTGTGTATATTGTGGAGAATTTCCATTCTCCATCAATTTTGGCAGATAATTTTGATGACTATATGATTCTAGGCTTTCTATCATCTTCTATCACTGAGTCTTTTATCACTTACAATTCATTGTTCCAGGTTCTTCTGGCTCTCAAATTTCTATGGAGAAATCAGTTAATATTTGGATAGGTTGTGAATATTGTTTGTTTGTTTGTTTGTTTTCCTCTTTCAGATTTCAGTACACATTCTTTGTTATGTATATATTAGTGTTTTAACTATGATATGCTGTGGGAATTTTCTTTTCTGGTCTTGCCTATTAGATGTTATATGTGCTTCTTGTATCTGTATAGGCATGTCTTCCTTTGTTTAGGATAGACTTCATTAATGATATTATTGAAGATTTCTATAAAAGTGACTTAGGACTTTTTTCACTCTAATTCAAAGGTTTGAAACTTTCGTGGTCTCCCCTTTCCTCTTCCTGTCCTTTATATATTGTTTGCTTGTTTGCCTTCATAGCCCTTGCTTATTTTGTTCAGATCTTCTTCATCTTAGAACCCTGATACTTTATCTTCTGATTGATTTGTTTTATGTGTAAGGCTTTTCTTTGAGTTTTCTAGTTGACTCTTTGGGTTTTACATTTCCGTCATTATTTCAGCATGAGTTGTCTTCAATGATTTTATCTTCTTATTGAGTTCTATATCTAAGTACTGGGTTGTGTTCATGTTTTAGGCATCATTCCAATGTTTAGTCTTCTTAAGTACTTTCTTCTTAATTTCATTGAACAGCTACTTTGTGTCCTTTTCAAACTCCTATCTTTTTTTTTTTTTTTTTGATGAAGTATATGATTTTTCTTTAAGTCTAGTATCCCAAAGTCCATTTTCGGTAATTTTCATTAGCAAATATTTATGCAAGACTGATAGGTTTTGGAGAGAACATACTGGTTTGATTTTTATATTATTTGTATTTTTATGATGAAATACATCTTTAGTTAGTTCTAAGTCTGGTATGGTTAGAACAGAATGGAACAGAAAGGAAGCTAGAAAATAGGTTGGACCTAGAGTAAAAAAGGCTTCAGTGTAATGATGGTGGAAAAGGCTTTAGTATAATGAAGTTAGATGAACACAGCAGACTAGGCAAAATGTTCATCTTGGTTCAAAATGTGAGTGTGGAGTTAAATCTGGCTGAGGTTAAATATGGTATAGGAGAATCCTGTGTTGCTGTTTTGTGTATCTGCCTCCATACTGGTATGCCCAAGTGCCGCTGGCAAGTGTTCATGGGAGACAGAACACAGTCTTGATACAGGTTCCGGTCCATGTTTCCCTGGGTGAGAAGCAGCAGAGTCTAAGATGGATCCTGTGGTTCCTGGTCTCCTATGTACTCAGAAACACCTGGGGTACTGGGAGTTGGGAACAGGTAGTTAGTTCATGTTTCCACTCAGGGTATCTATGAGGTTGGAAAAGCGACCTTCTCTGGGAGACTTAGACACGGTTGTTTATGACTAAGGCCTCCCCCTTCATCAATCTTTCATGAAGGATGGTCCTTGCTTGTCCAAATTGTTTTATTTGAATAAATATGCCTTACTCAGGGTGAACCAGGGATTAAATACCTTTTCTGGGAAAGAAAGTCCAGGACTGGAGCTCATTGGCTGAATGAACAGTAGGGGCCTAGCTTAACACCTTCTTAGCTTGGAGAACTGCAGGACATTATGCTTTATAACTCATTGTCATCCTCTCAGTGGTATGTCATGATTACATGTTCCAGATCAGATAGTTTGTCAGGAATCTGGCTCCATGTTTGAAATTCTCAATTCCCTGGGGTTTGAGCCTGTTCAACCTTACCAGTTCTTCTGTCTGGGCACGGTCCACTTGCCCCACACTGTGGTTTGGGCATGGGTAGGTAACATTCAAGCACAAATCTAGAGGTTGATTTTGGTGCAGGCAAGGTTGGGCAGAGTAGGCTAGGTAACTTTATGAAAAATACATTCTAGATTTGATAGGTTGAAGAGGGTTCATGGATGGGAAAGTTCAGGGAAACTCACCAGCCCAGAGAAGGATGTGGAAGATCTGGCTGGTTGGTGTCATGGTCGCTGTTCTATTGTTGTGAAAACACATCATGACCATGGCTTATAAAACAAATCATTTAGTTGAGGCTTACTTACAGTTTCAGAGACTTAGTCCATTATCATTGTGGCAGGGAGGAGGCAGCACACAGGCAATTTCTGGAACAGTTACTGAAAGCTATATAATAATCTGCAGATAGAGAGACTCTGGCCTTGTCATATGCTTTTAAAACCTATTAAAACCTTTCACCTCCAGTGGCATACTTCCTCCAACAAAACCATACCTCCTAAGTCCTCTTCAAATATTGTTACTCCATGATTACTAAGCATTCAGTATTTTCTTGAGATATTTTATCTCCTTGATCACAGGACATAGTCCATTACACTTCCTGGTGCTCTTTCCCCTTAAAGTAAATATTTTGTATTTTTTCCTTGCTCCACCTGTACCTTTTTTATTGTAGATCTACATTAGAGTGACGACCAATAACCATACAAGGCTAACTTGAATTCTCCTCTGCCAATGCTTTTAATCCAAAATGCTTCAGTTTAGCCTTAGTCATATTGCAGGAGAAGATTTAAAGGCAGAAAGCACCCACATTCTTCTACAAAATATCACAGAGTTAGTTCTTAGACCACTAACTAATATCCTTCTCCTCTAAAATCTTTTAAGTATAGCCCCCCCATTCCACATTGCCCTCAGATTGACTGTCCTCTATGCTTCTACAAGGATACTTCATTAAACCCTGTTTAAAGTACACAACAAGTTTTCTAGTCCAAAGTCCTAAAGTCTTCCACTCTGCTCCAACAAGCAGCATTGTCATGTCTATCATAGCTATACTCCTTGGTGCCAACTTCTTTTCTGTCTTGGTCAATTTCCTTTTCTTTTTCTTTTTTTACTTTTTTATTAGATATTTTCTTCATTTACATTTCAAATGGTATCCCCAAAGCCCCCTATATGCTCCCCCTGCCTTGATCTCTAACCTACCCACTCCTGCTTCCTGGCCCTGGAATTCCCCTGTACTGGGGCATATGATCTTCACAATACCAAGGGCCTCTCCTCCCATTGATGGCCAAATAGGCCATCCTCTGGTACATATGCAACTAGAGACACAAGCTCTGGGGGATACTAGCTAGTTCATATTGTTGTTCCTCCTATAGGGTTGCAGAATCCTTTAGCTCCTTGGGTACTTACTCTAGCTCCTTCATTATGGGCCCTGTGTTCTACCCAATAGATGACTGTGAACATCTACTTTTGCATTTGCCAGGCATTGGCATAGACTCACAAGAGAGAGCTATGTGAGGGCCCTGTCAGTAAAATCTTGCTGGCATATGCAAAAGTGTCTGGGTTTGGTGGCAGATTATGGGATGGATTGCCAGGTGGGGACATCTCTGGATGGTCCTTCCTTCCATCTCAGCTCCAAACTTTGTCTCCGTAACTACCTCCATGGGTATATTGTTCCCCATTCTAAGGAGGAACAAAGTATTCAAACTTTGGTCTTCATTCTTCTTGAGTTTCATGTGTTTTCCAAATTGTATCTTGAATATTCTAAGTTTCTGGGCAAATATTTGCTTATCAGTGAGTGCATACCATGTGTGTTCTTTTGTGATTGTGTTACCTCACTCGGGATGATGTCCTCCAGATCCATCCATTTCCCTTCATGTATTCATTTTTTTTAATTGTTGAGTAATTTTCCATTGTGTAAGTGTACCAAATTTTCTGTATCCATTAATCTGTTGAGGGACATCTTGGTTCTTTCCAGCTTTTGGCTATTATAAATAAAGCTGCAATGAACATAGTAGAGCATGTATCCTTATTACAAGTTGGAATATCTTCTGGGTATATGCACAGGAAAGGAATTGCTGGATCTTCCAGTAGTTCTATGTCCAATTTTCTGAGGGTCTCAAGGTCCCAGGTGTACTAGGGTGCCTGCAGTGTGAAGAGTCCTCTGGGGACCTTGGGGATCTCTGCCAAGATCACGCTGAAGATCCCATTTCCTCTTCAAATAATTGCTTAATCCTTTTCAAACAGTTCTTCCTCCTGGTGGCTAAGTATTCAAATATATGAACCTATGGGTACCATTCTTGTTTAAACCACCACAGGTGGAAAGGTTGGATGTGATACAAAAGGACTTGTCAGTTGTGGCAGTTGGGGTGGGTCGTGGTGGAAACCTAGAGGTAGTTTTCAGTACAGGCAGTGTTGGCCAGACTAGGCTCAAGAACTGCATGTGGAACCTGAGCTAGACTCTGTAGGATGAGGAAAAGACAAGGTGTGTCAGGGCTATTGTTTGGATTAGACCCTGCAGATGACAAGGAGAGATCTTAAGCTGTGCATTCTTGCATCATTTGGATGTGATGTGTCCCAGCCTCAGCCTTCTTCATTCTGCCCCTTCTATTCTTGTCTTTAGTCATACCAGCCTCATACCTGCTTTCCCATAGTTTATATCCTCTTACCTCAGGGCCACAGAATATGCTGCTCTTGAAATTCTGAAGTTTTATTTTGTTTCTTGAATTTTTTTTTCTGAACTTACTGTGACTTTTCATAGACCATAAATGTCTCCCATGCATATATATCATACACAACCAATCTCTAGTCTATCCATTTTCTCATATCTTCTTTTTCTTTTCTCTATTTTGATTTTTTATACATTTTTATCATTTATCTAAGAAATTTTTCTATGAGTATGAATAAGGGCTTATTTAAAAGATCATAAACAGCCGGGCGTGGTGGCACACGCCTTTAATCCCAGCACTCGGGAGGCAGAGGCAGGCGGATTTCTGAGTTCGAGGCCAGCCTGGTCTACAAAGTGAGCTCCAGGACAGCCATAGCTATACAGAGAAACCCTGTCTCAAAAAACCAAAAAAAAAAAAAATCATAAACAACTTACAAATTTTTATACAGGTGAAGAGAATGTCTCTTCCTCCTCCTCCTCCTCCTCCTCCTCCTCCTCCTCCTCCTCCTCTTCCTCCCCCAGCCAATATTACCTGCCTAACAAACCTAAGGCAGGAACAGAGCTTCATGAATTCCTCAGCCAAGCAACTATTTTTTAAATCAAGTCTGGGCTTTATGAGAATCCATCTGACCAAGTCTACCACGGGATGCTGACTGATCTCATTTCCTGCAAGTAATCGCATCTGCTGCAAATATAAGAAAGCACTGTCATATCTCAAATACAACACTCCTCAGCAGGTCAATCAATTCCTGTATTATTAATTTACTTTTCTATCACTGTGCCAAAATACCTGACAAGGGGAGCTTAAAATACCTGTCATGTGTTGTCTCAGAGTTCCAGAGTACAATCAGCAGTAACATCATGTCAGCAGGAGCTTAAAGCATCCAGTCACATTGCATCTGGAGTCAGGAAGCAGAGTAAGCTAAATCCTAGTACTGAGTCCATCTTCTCTGTTTTCCTGCAGTCTGAGACCCCAGCTAATGTGTGTTTTCCCACATCAAAGTGGAAAATCTTTCTTTTTTTTAATATTTTTATTACATATTTTCCTCAATTACATTTCCAATGCTATCCCAAAAGTCCCCCATACCCTCCCCCCCACTTCCCTACCCACCCATTCCCATTTTTTTTTTTGGCCCTGGTGTTCCCCTGTACTGAGGCATATACAGTTTGCGTGTCCAATGGGCCTCTCTTTCCAGTGATGGCCGACTAGGCCATCTTTTGATACATATGCAGCTAGAGTCAAGAGCTCCGGGGTACTGGTTAGTTCATAATGTTGTTCCACCTATAGGGTTGCAGATCCCTTTAACTCCTTGGGTACTTTCTCTAGCTCCTCCATTGGGAGCCCTGTGTTCCCTCCAATAGCTGACTGTGAGCATCCACTTCTGTGATTACTAGGCCCCGGCATAGTCTCACAAGAGACAGCTACATCTGGGTCCTTTCGATAAAATCTTGCTAGTGTATGCAATGGTGTCAGCGTTTGGAAGCTGATTATGGGGTGGATCCCTGGATATGACAGTCTCTAGATGGTCCATCCTTTCATCTCAGCTCCAAACTTTGTCTCTGTAACTCCTTCCAAGGGTGTTTTGTTCCCACTTCTAAGGAGGGACATAGTGTCCACACTTCAGTCTTCATTCTTCTTGAGTTTCATGTGTTTAGCAAATTGTATCTTATATCTTGGGTATGAATGCCTTCATGGACACATATACATCAGTTTCCATATGATTCTAAATCCAGTCAAGTTGATAGAGATTAATCATTGTTGTTTGGAGTGTTTAGGGACATGGTGTATCCTTCAGTGGCATGTGGAACAAGTGACCTAATGTGTCAAATGAGCATCCACCTCTGCTAATAATTTACTCAGTTATTAGTTCATTCATTGAAGAAGTTAGTACTCATATAATTCAATCACCTTTCAACAGTTTCACCAGCTAGGACACAAGCCTTCAACACATAAGCTTTCTAGAGAACACTTCAGATACAAAACATGGATACATAGTGATATTTCTATCCCAATAATTCACTTATAGCAGATGATTTTGCTTTCCAGAAGATATATATCCATGTCTCTATACACATCCATGCACTACTAAAAAGGTATTAATATTTTCTGATAGATACACATAAGTGGATGCTAGTAAGCATCCCAAATATACAAGATAGCTCCCTGCAAGTGGATTTTAAAAAATGTCAATAGCCCCAGTCTTGAGAAATTGTTGCACACAATCTTTACGTTTTATCATTTAATGGATTGTTTGAAACCTTCTTGTAATCCTGGTACAATATTTCTTAGATGGCTTGTTTTGAAATGTTCAATCCCCCAAAGAAGGCCAAGTTCTTACCTATTTTCCCACTTGGGCTTAAATATTTCCTCCTGTTTCTTCTTCTCTTCATCTTCCTCCTATTTGTCCTCTTTCAGTCCCCCCTCTTCATTTTTTCCTGTCCACAACCTTTTGCACCTGTTCATCATCTTCCCCTTTCTTGTTTCCATTTTTATTCCCTTCCTCTCCTGCTCTAGTACTTCCTATTCCTCCTTTTCTTCTCCTCTTTCTTCCTTCCTATTCTTTTTGATCCTCTTATTTCCCCCTCTATTTCTGTTAATCCGATTCATTTCTTTCACCTGTTTATCTTTCTTGCATTATTACCCCTTTTACTCCCCATATCCTCCTTCTTTTTTGATTATAAGACCCCAGTAAGAGTAGGAGATGATAGGGGAAGTAGGGTGGTTGATGTTTCCACAGCTAAGAGTCACTTTCCTTCACCTTCATCATATCAACTTAATTCTTAGGCTTCATAAGGCATCTAAGACAAGTATAACATTGAAAAAACATTGCCACCCTTAATAAATACATACTGAATAGTAACTGTAGACATGCTGTCAACAGCAAAACTGTCACAGGAAGGCTACTGCCAAGAACAAAAGTATTAATGGCAGCTTATTTTTATCAAAAGGACACTGTGTGGTGAGAATTTTGTAATTATGTTACTCTTATGCAAAACTTTGTGAGTTGTTTTACTCATCTGTACTAAGAACCATTATGCATTCAAATAGGAAATAATTTGCCTAAGATTCTGACTATAAAGTGGGCAGGATGAGGATTTTACTCACAGACACTCTTATAACCTCATGTAATGTGGTGAACCATCCATACATTGCAATCTCCACACATCTGAACAGGCAGCCGCTAGCCTAATACTCTAACTTAATTCATAGCTAGATATCTCCTTCTTTATATCCACTTGGAGATTACCTTCATATATAATATAAAGTGCATATTTCACTTTATTATTTAAAGCACATACTGTTTTGTGTCCGGAAAATACATTTTTGTTACTGTGATAAAATGCCCTGATCTAGAGGCAGTAGACATCTGCAGTAAAATATTATTTTCTAGATATTAAGAGAATAGGGCTCACATGAACTCAAGGTAGTTGTGACTACAGGCACAAGACTTGAACAGCATCACAACAGCCAAAATAACACCATGGATGGGGCAGTCCAATTTCTGCTTTCCATGCACACACAGGTCTACTGGGGCATGGTTGAATCAAGAATCACATCCATACAGAAAGTTGACTCTTTATTTCTTAGAACCCATCAATAGAGCCTCAAGTAGTATTTGGAGCTCCTAAATCCCTCTCCCCTGAAATGAAGAGGTTATTTTGGCTTATACTTCTAGGTACAGCCCACAATGGCAGAAAATTCAGTGTAACACAAGCTTGAACCTACTAGCTGAATTATATCTAGAATCAATAAGTAGAGATGTAGAGGATAGAAATAAAGGTACTCAACTAGCCTTTCCACTTTCTATATACTTCTGGATATCTGTACAGGGAATGGTATCACCCACATTAAGGAGGGGCCTACTTTCCTCAACTAATCTAATCAAATAATTCCTTACAGGCATGTCATTAGACTAAGATAATTTACATCATTCCTTACAGGTGTGCCTTAAGGCTTGCATTCTATGACTTTGTATATCCTTTCAAGTTGACAACATTAAAAATTATTGAAAATTTACTAAAAAATTTGGACTAAACATACTATTTTTCTACAATATGAATATTGTTGAGTGATAGATTTGTTTCTCATGATGATCTACAAGCCAAAGAATCCTTCCAGGATTTATTGTTCCATTATAGAAATGGATGAAAATATAGATGTAAGATTACTTCGAAAGTCAAATGAAAGAATGCAGGAATAACTGAAAAATTTCAGAGTTTTGCCTAAATTTGCTCTGTATTTTTATTTCTTAGGTAGAATATCAGAAATAGAATGCATGATCCAAAAAATAGTCATGGAAAGTTGTTTTCATGGCCTCCTCCTCCTTTTGTTCCTTTTCTTTCTTCTATTTTCCTTCCTTTCCTCCAGCCTTCTTTCCCTCCTTATCTTCTTTTTCCTCCAGGGAAAAAGTCATGGGAAGTTCTTTCCTTAGCTTTCTCCTCTTTCTACTCCTTTTCCTGCTGGTGTACATTTCAGACATAGGTGAGTTGCCTAGTATGGATAAGGCTCTAGGTTAAATTTCCAGTGTGCACATGAATGCACGAGTGTGAACACACACATACACACACACACACCCTTCTCCAATTTCTGTCAAAATCCAATTGATAGAAATTTTATCTGATACCCCATTTATTCACCATTAAAGCATCATATTCATTTCAAAACTTCCCCAGTTTCTCAACCCATACATATCATTATTGTCTACATATATAATATACATATAACGTACATACATATATATGTTCATGTATGTATGTGTACACAAAGCTCTAGATTTATCTACATATCAAGGGATATCAGTTTGGGATATCACTGTGGATATCCCACCTCCAACCAGAAACCCTACTTTTTAGCCAACAAAGTGAGACAGAAAATATGGAGAATGCTTCTTTCAGGCAAGCTTATACTTAACTAGGTTCCTTACACAGTCCAGAATTAGCAGTTACCTAGGGATAGGGCTGACAACAGTGGGATGCATTTCTTCTTCAACTAATCAAGATAGTCTCTAGTAGGTCGATCTGATCTTTGTAGTTCCATAGTTGTTATTCTCTTTCTTGATAATCAAGTTGAGATTTAAAGATAACCAGTATAAAGAGCAAACACTTTTTTTTTTTTTTTTTTTTGGTTTTTTTGAGACAGGGTTTCCCTGGCTGTCCTGGAACTCATTTTGTAGATCAGGCTGGCTTTGAACTCAGAAATCCTCCTGCCTCTGCATCCAAGTGCTGGGATTAAAGGTGTGCGCCACCATGCCCGGCAGCAAACACTTTGACTACTGCTCCATCTCCCCAATACTCTATTTCTATGTTTTGGTCCCTGCATACCACTCCCACAACCTGCTACAATTTTATAAATTCAATGTTACAAATAATATGCATACACCAAACTGGTGTCTTAAAATTTTCTTAAGAAACATTAAAAGTGGGGGCCTAGGGAGCCCTACTATCTTGAATGCTATCAATGAAGTATGCTGCACCCAAAAGAGAAAAGAAAAGAAGAGAAGAGAAGAGAAGAGAAGAGAAGAGAAGAGAAGAGAAGAGAAGAGAAGAGAAGAGAAGAGAAAAAAGAAAAGCTGAGTGAGCAAAAGAGGATTTAAAATATCTTCACAGATAGAGAAAATGTAAAGATACTAATCATAAACCTATATTTTTACCTTGGCAGAGAAAATGTAAATATACTTATTATAAATCTATGTATTACATTGGCAGTATGTGAAATATTATTACTGTGGCATAATATATTTCCCTCAAAATTTAGGTCCCTTTAATTATTGTGTGTATTTTTAAATTTTATAATTATGTTTTATTTATTAAAAATGTAAAACTATATATGTATGTTATATGTATATATATGTGTATGTATATATATATACATATACACACACACACACACACACACACACACATATATATATATATATATATATATATACATATATATATACACACACACACACACATATAATGTATTCTGTTTACTCTAGACATCCACCTTTCTTAACTCCCTCCCACAGTCCCACAGTCCCACAGTTGTGATTTCCTTAGAGGCCCAATTCCCACATTCATTTCCTTTTTGTTTTTGTGGTTGTATAATGGTTCAAGCCTTTTTATACTGCTTTAGTAAAATTAATTGTTATGATATTCATCATGAATGTTATTGCAGGGCAATGCACATAGTAAGAGCAAAGATTCAGTCACCAATGTCTATATATAAATCTCAGAATGTTTCCTAATGGCTTTGATGTCTAGGTCTACCCTTTTTTCATCTATTAGTGCTTACATAATAGCCTTTTATTACTATTCTTTCTTTCCTGTTTTCAGGTTATCACCATCAGTACTGGACCCCTAAAACCAGCAGTGAGTTCATAAAGCTGTGGTACCTCAGTATCTCCAGGACTTCCCCTTCCCTAGAGGCAACCTCATAGATGTGTGTGTGTGTGTGTGTGTGTGTGTGTGTGTGTGTGTGTGTGTGTGCCTGTGTGTGCCTGTGTGTGTCTGTGTGTGTGTATAGTTATTAAATGTAAATGTAATAACATTAAATTTCCCCCAAGTACTCCAGAGCCTCTCCATCAAGCCAAAATTTCCACAATCCTTATTCCAAGCTTTATAGCTAAGGGACACATCTCTAGAGTCTTTGATCTTCAGCAATACTTTGTATGGTATCTGCTCTCTCTATGCTTGGACCACCCCAGACACTAGTTTGCTCTTTTAGTTCCTAGCCTCAGTCCAGGCACAGAACCTTTATATTAAATGAGTTGTTTATGAAGGCCAAATCCTTTTGAGTTCTCATTTCTAAACCTCACCCCATGGATCTGAAGGGCTTTTTTCAGTCTACTTTCTATTAATTGACCTTTCTTTACACTTACACCAGGCCATGTTTTTTTTATCTCATCATCACAACTACTTTAGATGTTTCTTCTATGGAATTAACTTCTATTTCATTTATTCACATATCATGAATTTATCACAATCACACACACACTTTCTCTTTATAGGTGAAATGATCCAATTCATGTATGAAGCAGTCTGTATGTGTTCATATGTGAATTCTATTTAAATATTTAAAAAGTATTGTAGACCTTAGTCATGATTGCAATTATTGTCCTTTCTCGTTATGTTTCTTAGATGTGAGTATAGTTTCTAGTAAGATTCTAGGCATCTAGCCCACAGAGGGCTTGATTTATATCACAAAATCTGACAAACTAAAGTGCTCACTACCACTAGCTCCACACATCCTATGAGATACAAAAATCTAGTATGAGGATTACATCACTTTAGCTTCAAAAAAATTATTTTTTGGTCTAGGGAAATGAATCAGTGGGTAAAAGCACTTAAAGTAAAAGTTAGGTGTGACCACACATGATGGTAATAACAGCACTGTGGGAGGCAGAACTGGGAGGATCCTTGGGGGGGTCTGGCTACAAGCCTACCACCAGAATCAATGGGACTGTGTCTCATCGAAATGAATCAGAAAGTAACAGAACACCAGGATTCTTTTTCCCACCTCTATGCATTCCTAGATATATACATTTGCATACACACCTTACACCAATACCACATGCATACAACACACTTATACTTGCACAATAATAAGTAAGTAAACAAATAAATACCTCAAACCGATGCTGTTATATGCATTGTCCAAGCAGTAAAAATATATAAATATCCCAAACAAGTGAATGGGAAAATACAAATAAATGTGTTTATGCAGTTGGATATTATTAATCGAAAAGAGAAGAATGATATTTAAGATATCTTCACTAAGAGAAATAGTATATCATTTTCTGATAACAGAGATATATATTAGTAAAATTTTTAAAAACAAAAAGTAACAAAAGTTGGATGCTATAAGTTAGTGCATGACAAATAAGACCTGTTTGATTATTTAGTGTTTCAGTTTTGTAAGATGAAAAGATTCTGAGGACTAGTTACATAGAAGCTAAATGCAACTATCCCTTTGATTATAGCCATCCCAGGTTACAGAGTATATTACACTCTACACTTTTCTTTTCTATTACAGCTACAAACCCATCTCTAGTGCCCTTCACCCTCAATTTCACTATAACCAACCTGCACCATACAGAGGGCATGGCATCTCAAGGATCTGAAATATTCAACAGCACAGAGAGGATCTTGAATAGCCTGGTAAGAGCTCTTTCTTGGTCACCCTGTGTCATCTCAGTCTGGTGTCCCTTGGCCCTTAGCTCATCATTTCTTTTATCAACAGCTCAAGCCCATGTTCAAGAATAGCAGTATTGGACATCTTTATTCTGGTTGCAGACTGATCACCCTGAGGTAAGAAGACCAGAATAAATATAAAGAGAATGTTGAAGATCAACATGAGCTAACTTCTAACTGCCAGCTCTTAGAGATCTAGTGGCAGGTAACCACCAACTCCTCTCTACTCCTTTTCTTTTCAGAAGGGAAAATATAGACTCCTTTATCTTTTAGAAGACAATGATGTGTGATGTATTGATCACTTACTGTAAATTTTTGTTATAATTACATTCCTGTTGTTGTGATAAAATACTCTGAGAGTCAATATACATACATAAGGAAATTTTTTTTTTTGGTTTAGCATTCTATATTGCAGTATACTGTGTGGACGATTTGCAGTGGAAAAGACTCCAGAAAAGTTGTAATATCATACCCACAGTCAAGAGTAGAGGAAAATTAATGGACCCATCCATCTACTGCGAAGTAGTTTGCTTTCGTCATTCTTACAAGCTCAGATTGGGTGCTAACCACAGAAGTCTGGGTCTTCCTACTTCAATTGAAAACCAAGACTATTTTCCACAGAATTGCTGACAAATTGATCAAAAAATGTCTTATTAACGTTTTCCTAAGCAACTCCAGCTTGTGTCAGGTTGACATTTAAAACTGACTATCACAGATCTGAAAATGTTGACTATTTCACAAATGAAAAAAGCCAGAGAGATGAAGAGAAATATATCTAATATCAATCAATGGTTTATTCAACCAGTGTTAAACCAGTTGAAACTGTTTTATTTTTTTTAACCATATTTTCACACTACTTTTTTTTCTCACCCCCATTGTTACATTTCTGTTCTTAGGGCATGTGAGGTTATGAGGATTTAGATGTTTATGTTAAAGATAACACAAAAAGTGACATGCATAGAAGCGTATCCCCCCCCCTTTAAAGAACATTGGCTCTGTTATACATTGTTATGCATGGAGGCCATTAATTCTTCATTACAAACCTCACTTCTCTTCTCTGTCAGTGAATCCCCAACCTTGGAGTCCCCATTCACAATCTCTGTCCCTTTTCCTTGCTAGGCCTGAGAAAGATGGAACAGCCACTGGAGTGGATGCTGTTTGCACTCTCCATTCTGATCCCTTGGGCCTGCAGCTGGACAGAGAGAAGATGTACTGGGAACTGAGCCATAACACCCAGGGTGTCACCAAGCTAGGATCCTTCACTTTAGAAAAGGACAGTCTGTACATCAATGGTGAGCATCCCTTTAGGAGCTATGAACTGAAGTTGAGAATGTTATGCTAAGACAAGTGGGCTTTCTAGTTTATCACAAGACCCTTCCTATATATCATCTTAAACCTGAGCAAGTTAAAGGTACATATAATGTTTAGAGTCTTCAATTCCTTCTCTTTTCTCTGTATCACTATATTACCAAGGTACTATTTGAACATGTGTCTTACCTACAAAAGCCTTGCTCAGGTCACATCGAAGAACAACTCTGGTTGAAGACAGTGGTGGTTAAACATTGGTTCAAATCTGGGTGTGTTTGAGTTGTGTTTGTTGTTTTGATTTGCATTCAGGTACATTTCACTATGTAGTTGAAGCTGGTCTAGAATTAGTAATTTAATCAAGTCTATCCTCAAATTGATGATTCTCCTGCTTCATCCTCTATTAAGTGCTGGGATTAGCAATATATACTCTCTTACATGTTGTATATTTCATAACTTTGTAGAGCTAAATCACCTCTATCATGTTTGCTACATGTCTGGCCATATTCTCTGAGCCTTAGTTTCAGCTGAATGTTTCATTTGAAACTTTATCCTGAACAGGGAGGATATGCTGGCTCATACCTGTAATCTCTTTGTTTGCCTAGTATGTTCCGGAGTCTTGGTTTCATCTTTAGTACCATATGGAAAAAAGGAAAACAGGAGAAATAGAGAAGAAAATAGGAGAAAGGGAAGCAGAAGCAAAATCAAAAAGCATTTATTAGAAGTGATGGCCACTTCTTGCAATCATGACACTTTAAAGATGAGATGGAAGATTATCTTCAAGATTTTGCTCAGTCTGAGCTACATAGATAATTTAAGGCCTATATGGGCTACAGAATAAGATTCTGTCACAAACAAATCAATGATTCCATCTCAAACAAAAGTGAGATCTTTCATCTTTCTCCCCATCTATACCACCAAATTAAAAAAGAACAGCTTGTGAATATATGTGGTAGAAATAAGGGTATGTTTGTTGTCCCAAGTAAATTTTAAGTTCAATAGAACAAAGATGGTTCTCTTGATGATACCTAGATTCTAAGAATTTCCCTGTGTAGACTTGAAGTCTCACCTGGAGATATGGCTGATGGGCCCAGGCTATATTATAAACATGTGTGTCCTCACATCTTGATTCTCTCCTGTTCTCATTGCAGGTTTTACACATATAAAAACCTCTGCTTCCACTCTCAACAGTAAGTACTTAAGAGGCTGATGGTTGTATTCACCACACCCTATGTGATCAGTAGTGGATCTGTCTCCTACTGAATCCAAGTTCATGAAGAAAAAATAAATAACTTAAAAACTAAACTCACGTTCTTCCCCCATCATATGACCCAATTTGGAGAGCAAAGAGGCTCTCTTATGACATTCATGCTCTACCTCAAATAGAATTTTTCACTGCAATCCATTTCTCCTCAGCTCCGGTGACTTCCTCTCTGTTTTTCACTGAGACCTCCACTGCAAAACCTACACTCTCTACAGGTATGTGCCTTCTCTCGTCAACTCCTTCTCTGAAGCCTAGTATCCCAGTCTCAAAATCAAGACTTTGGAGATAATTGTGAGAACCCAGAGTGTTCATGGGTGCTTCATGTTCTTGGAATTTCTCAAGAGCCAGAGTTTGACTACACTCAAATTAGCATCTATATCAATCTTGGACAACATATTTGTTCTGAAGGCCTCCTTTTCCTCAACTACCAAATGATACATTTGCTTAAAACTTCATACTAGGATTCAAAAGGTCACTCTTTAAATCCCAATACATATAGCTCAGCAGTAAAATGATTAATTAACATGGATAGACTCTGGATTTGGACTTACTTTAATCTTTTTTTAATATGTATGTGTCTACTATGCATGCATAGGTGGCCACAGAGGCCAGAAGAGAGTATCCAGTGGTTAGACCTGTAGGCATTTGTGAGACACAAGGTGTGTGTGCTGTTATGAAATATAATGTGTTAAGGGGTTACTTGGCAGATCCATACCAACATGTATGCCTGAGTAATTATGCCATGCAACATATCTGGTATAAACGTAGTTTATTTGGGAAAAATAGGGGAGTGAGGACCTTGAGAAGGGGAAGAGGCTGACAGTAGATATGGAGATAAGCAGACAGAGAGTATTGGGGTGGGTGGTATGGCAGCACCATGATAGCAGATGTTGGGGTGGGGATGGAGGTGGCAGAGAACAAAAAATGGGGAGAAGGAGACTGGCCCCAAACATGTGGGGACAAATGGAGAGAGCTACAGTGGTGGGCAATCCTTTTATTCACAGTCCACATCTGGTGGCATGGCAGGTGGTAACTTAAGCAATTGCCAGGTCTCTTGAGGGCATCCTAGTGGAATCACCTGTAAGGGTACAGGTGCTGTGAAGTAAACCTGGGTACTCAGGCAGGGATAAGAGTTCTAGTCAAGTGTTGAAAGGAAGGGCCAGTAGTGCAAAATAAAACTGACAAGAAATAATGAAGACAAAAGCAAAGGCTCAGACCAGGAGGTCTTGCATGTGCTGAAAACTTATGCCAAGCAACTTATTAATAGGTACAGCATCATATGCACTGTTTACAGTGGAGGGAATGGCCAAGCATAGAGTACATCAGACTATGTTGGCAAAGACAGCACAGGATAGCTCAGATAGGGCCACCTTAGGATTGATGTCCACAACCCAGGAAGATGAGTCAGATCCGCAGAAACCACAAATTTATCCTTATCACTCTTTAGGATGCTTGTTCCTACTGATTCAGGTCATTAGAAAATGAAGGAGAGAAATTGCTCCTTCCTCACACAGGACCCACCCTAGGTAACTGAGCACTTACCTGAAGAGTCTTCTTTACCCCCATTTTTTTTTCTGTCTGTCCTGCTGGCTATTCACTGTCGTCTAGAGCCTATACTCCAGACTCAGACTATACTTTCCAAGTCTGTTCCTGGACAAGAACATGGAGCTAAAGTGTCTTTTGTCCTTTAATGGGGCTTCTGAATCAGTATGACTCCCCACATTCATAGTTATGTGTGGTGTATGGTGTGTGTGTGTGTGTGTGTGTGTGTGTGTGTGTGTGTGTATTGTTGTTGTTGTTGTTGTGTGGTGTTGTGTGTAGATTCTTGTGCATGCATGAGAATTATGAGGATACTAAAGATCAATAATGAATGACTTCCTCAACTGCTATGCACCTGATTTTTGAGGTATTTTCTGTAACTAGCCTGTAGCTCATCAATTATGACTGACTATTATCTGGTCAACAAAATTCAGAGATCCTGCCATCACTGTCTTTCCAGTACTGGCTTCATAGGTGTGTAATGTAGCCCATACCCATCTTTTTACATAGTGTACTGGCTGGTTTTGTGTGTCAACTTGACACAGGCTGGAGTTATCAAAGAGAAAGGAGCTTCAGTTGGGGAAGTGCCTCCATGAGATCCAACTGTAAGACATTTTCTCAATTAGTGATCAAGAGGGAAAGGCCCCTTGTGGATGGTACCTTCTCTGGGCTGGTAGTCTTGGGTTCTATAAGAAAGCATGCTGAGCAAGTCAGGGGAAGCAAGCCAGTAAGGAACATCCCTCCCTGACCTCTGCATCAGCACCTGCTTCCTGGCCTGCTTGAGTTCCAGTCCTGACTTCCATTGGTGATGAACAGCAACAGGAAAGTGTAACCCGAATAAACCCTCCCCAACTTGATTCTTGGTCACGATGTTTTGTCCAGGAATAGAAACCCTGACTAAGACACATAGGTACTAAAGATCTAAAATCGGGTCCTCATGTTTGTAAGATAAGAGCTGGGCTGTCTGAGCCATCTCCATAGCCCCTTAGTTTTCAATGGAAAAGATGAGAACAATATACACTACTATGCCTAGACCTGAGGAATGTAGGGTCATCTAGAAGGTGATAGCCTGGATCAGGAACTGGCTTTACTTCACCTGATGTTCATAATCCCATACCCATTCTTTCCATACCTTCTACTGGCACTGCCATTGGTTCTAAAAGAACAGATACCATCTTCATCATATCTATTCTCTGGTTTAACATCACTGAAAGTGCTAGAGTTTGAGGTTCAAAGGGAACACTGAGGTAGATTGTGCCTCCCGGAGCTCGTGTCTCTAGCTGCATATATATCAGAGGATGGCCTAGTTGACCATCAATGGAAAGAGAGGCCATTGGTCTTGCAAACTTTATATGCCTCAGTGCAGGGGAACACCAGGGCCAAGAAGTGGGAGTGGGTGGGTAGGGGAGTGGGGGGGACTTTTGGGAATTGGAAATGTAAATGAAGAAAATACCTAATAAAAATAATAATATAAAAAAAGAGATTCATTAGAAGTCTAATTAATCTGATGGACAGGCACTATATTGGTGGTTCTGAGAAGAAATCAGGCACATGAAGCAGAGTAAGTATCCTTTCTTATAGATCCCTGAGGAGGGTTGTTTCATGTAATCAGGCTGTCTCTGGTTATTAACTGCTAAATGATGTTATTTCTCTGACAGTGAAATGGGTTAATTCAAGCAAGATTAAAATACATTTAAAACACATGTATTTATTCAGAAGCTGCTCTTGGTCAGTAGACTGGTCCCAAGGACCAATGCCAAGGAAGTGCCCATGGGGCAGAAAAGACAGGTGAGGGGTAAGAGAGAAAGCAAGAAAGGGCACACAGAGAAAGGGGCTGGAGAGGGAGGAGAGGGGGAGAGAGGGAGAGGAATGAAGAGAGAGAGAGAGATTTCTGGATTTTATAGGGAAGAGGCACTAGGGGCAGGGCTGCTGAGGCCCTAAGTTAGAGAGTCTAGAAATGGGAGCAGGGTATGCCAGATAGGGACTGAGGGATGCTGGGAGAACCAGAAGGAAAGGTCTGCTTTGGTGTGTAAAATATATGTTTCAGTCCCTTGTCCTGGGGTCTGAAACCAAACATTGAGCTGACTGTATCTGATTCCTAAGTGATCACCATGTTGTCTCTGATATCTAAGTGGTTAGCAGGCTGTTTCTGATTACTAAGAAAAGGAAAGAGAGGGACCTTGTACTTCCTGGAAGGAATGTATGACTCTTTGGAATGTGGAGGAAGTGAGGAAGAAGGGCATATCTAATTTCATGTGCACCAAGTTTATGGGTTGGGTCACCACTGGCAGTGCTGTAAGTTTTGGACCATGATATCCTGAGATCTGTGACCTTCCTGGAAGGAGTAGGAGTGGTTCCTGATATTCTCTTGGAATACAGGAACCTGAGGAGTCTATTATGAGTTTACAGATTCACTGACAGGCTTTTGTTAGGGGACTTGTCATTTACATTACAATGACTAAGAAAGAAGCCTCTGCAAGTGGGCTTCTCCTAGACAGCAGTGTGGCCTGAATTCTAGCAAATACTTCTTGTTTCCTAGGTTATACCTTTCAACTGATCACTAAGTGAAAACTAAGGTTCCACTGTGATCTGGACCAGCCCATGGGCCTTCTTAAAGGAGAAAAGACTCATGTTTGATCAGGCTGTGCCTTTTGGAGTTTTGTTTGTTTGTTTGTTTGTTTGTCTGTCTGTTTGTTGTTTTTTTAATTTCCACATAGCTCAGATTTTACGCCTATAAAATCAACTTCCCAGTACCATCTCCCACGATGTCAATGCTTGCAATTTAAGAAAGCATGTAAATGGAGTATATCTCAGCCTAACACATATATACCATCAAAGAATTTTTCTCCCATGTGCTTGTGGGACTGGGTGGGGAGGGAGGTGTTGGGGGAACAGGTTGGATTCCATGTGTGTACATATGCCTGTTGTTGCAGAAGGCCCCCTTAGGTGTTATTCCCCAGGTATCATCCACAGTTTGGTTTTGAGGAAAGATATCTCATTAGCCTGAAGCTGTCAGGAAAAGCTGACTGGCCAATGAGCCACAGAAATCCACCTATTCCCACCTCCCTCACACTGGATTTACAAATGTGTATCACCACACCTGGCTTTTTGGTAGAAGGGTTTCTGGACTAAACTCTGGTCTTCATTCTTCACTTAAGTGACTGAACTATCTCCTAATGCACTCTATTCCTTTAAATATTTTTAAATGGTTTTTTTTTTTTTTACTGAATAGCTGAGATCATGAACATGAGTGTACATGAACAATAGTGTCATTGTTAAGATCAGAGGAAAACTTATGAGAATCAGCTCTTCATTTCTGTTATATGGGCCCTGGATATCAAACTCAGTCACACGGCATGTGACACTGATAAATCATCTCAAAAAAAAAAAAAATCAAACTAAATAGAGAGAAGCTGGAAGCAATCCCACTAAAATCAGGGACTAGACAAGGCTGCCCACTTTCTCCCTACCTATTCAATATAGTACTTGAAGTCCTAGCTAGAGAAATTAGACAACAAAAGAGGTCAAGGGGATACAAATTGGAAAGGAAGAAGTCAAAATATCACAATTTGCAGATGATATGATTGTATATATAAATGACCTTAAAAATCCCACCAGAGAACTCCTAAACCTGATAAACAGCTTCAGTGTAGTAGCTGGATATAAAATTAACCCTAACAAATCAATGGTCTTTCTCTACACAAAGGATGAATGGGCTGAGAAAGAAATTAGGGAAACAACACCTTTCGCATTAGTCACAAATAATATAAAATACCTTGGTGTGACTGTAACTAAGGAAGTGAAAGATCTGTATGATAAGAACTTCAAGTCTCTGAAGAAAGAAATCAAAGAACATCTCAGAAGATAGAAAGATCTCCCATGCTCATGGATTGGCAGGACCAAAATAGTGACAATGGCTATCTTGCCAAAAGCAATCTACAGATTCAATGCAATCCTTATCAAAATTCCAACTCAATTCTTCAACGAAATAAAAAGGGCAATTTGCAAAGTCATCTGGAGTAACAAAAAAAAAAAAAAACAACAACAACAACAACAACAAAACAAGGATAGCAAAAACTCTTCTCAATGATAAAAGAATCTCTGGTGGAATCACCATGCCTAACCTTAAACTGTACTGCAGAGCAATTGTGATAAAAACTGCATGGTACTGGTATAGTGACAGATAAGTAGATCAATGGAATAGAATTGACCCAGAAATGAACCCACACACCTATGGTCACTTGATCTTTGACAAGGGAGCTAAAACCATCCAGTGGAAAAAAGACAGCCTTTTCAACAAATGGTGCTGGCACAACTGGTGGTTATCATGTAGAAGAATGTGAATTGATCCATTGTTATCTCCTTGTACAAAGCTCAAGTCTAAGTGGATCAAGGAATTCCACATAAAACCAGAGACACTGAAACTTACAGAGGAGAAAGTGGGGAAAAGCCTCGAAGATATGGGCACAGGGGAAATAATCCTGAATAGAACAGCAATGGCTTGTGCTGTAAGATAGAGAATTGACAAATGGGATCTCAAAAAATTGCAAAGCTTCTGAAAGGCAAAAGACACACTCAATAAGACAAAAAGGCCACCAACAGATTGGGAAAGGATCTTTACCAATCTTAAATCAGATAGGGGAATAATATCCAATATATATAAAGAACTCAAGAAGATAGACCCCAGAAAAACAAATAACCCCATTGAAAAATGGTGCGCAAATCTAAACAAAGAATTCTCAACTGAGGAATATCGAATGGCTGAGAAGCACCTGAAAAAATGTTCAACATCCTTAATCATCAGGGAAGTGCAAATCAAAACAACCCTGAGATTCCACCTCACACCAGTCAAAATGGCTAAGATCAAAAATTCAGGTGACAGCAGATGCTGGCAAGAATGTGGAAATGAGGAACACTCCTCCATTGTTGGTGGGATTGCAAGCTTGTACAACCACTGTGGATATCATTCTGGCGGTTCCTCAGAAAATTGGATATAGTACTACCGGAGGATCCCGCAATACCTCTCCTGGGCATATATCCAGAAGATGTTCCAACTGGTAATAAAAACAGATTGTCCACTATGTTCATATCAGCCTTATTTATAACAGCCAGTATCTGAAAAGAACCCAGATGTTCTTCAACAGAGAAATGGATACAGAAAATGTGGTACATTTACACAATGGAGTACTACTCAGCTATTAAAAATAATGAATTTATGAAATTCCTAGGCAAATGGATGGATCTGGAGGGTATAATCCTGAGTAAGGTAACCCAATCACAAAGGAACTCACATGATATGCACTCACTGATAAGTGGATATTAGCCCAGAAACTTAGAATAACCAAGATACAATTTGCAAAACACATGAAACTTAAGAAGAATGAAGACCAAAGTGTGGACACTTCACCCCTTCCTAGAATTGGGAACAAAAAACCCATGGAAAGAGTTACAGAGACAAAGTTTGGAGCTGAGATGAAGGGATGGACCATCCAGAGACTGCCCCACCTGGGGGGCCATCCCATAATCAGCCACCAAACCCAGACACTATTGCATACGCCAGCAAGATTGTGCTGAAAGGACCCTGATATAGCTGTCTCTTGTGAGGCTATGCCAGTGCCTGGCAAACATAGAAGTGGATGCTCATAGTCAGCTATTGTATGGAACACAGGGTCCCCAATGGAGGAGCTAGAGAAAGTATGCAAAAATGCTGAAGGGGTCTGCAACCCTATAGGTGGAACAACAATATGAACTAACCAGTACACCCAGATCTCGTGTCTCTATCTGCATATGTAGCAGAAGATGGCCTAGTCATCATTGGGAAGATAGGCCCCTTGGTCTTGCAATCTTTATATGCCCCAGTACAGGGGAAACACCCGGGCCAAGAAGTGGGAGTGGGTCATTAGGGGAGCAGGGGTAGAGGAGGGTATAGGGGACTTTCGGGATAACATTTGAATTGTAAATGAAGGAAATACCTAATTAAAAATTTGAAAAAATACAAAAAATATCAACATTGTAATTTTTTTAATTAATAGCTATGTGGGTTGCAGAAAAATAAATCTGGTGTAAAGAAAACTCAGAAAATAAGGACACATGTTGGAATTTTCTCAACAGAGGATCTGACATGAATTAGTCTCTGCACCATGGTATACTGAGCCCTGTAGAGAAATCCAACCCATTCTTAATGATACTTAACAAGTCATTCTGGATCTATTCTCTTCCTTGGGAAAGCTCTGTAACACTGGAAGATACCCAATTCCCAGAGGATACAGCAGCTCAGTGTGTCTTTCTCCCACCCCCTTTATAGTGCCTGGCTCTCCTCTGGTGCCTTTCATCATCAACTTCACCATCACTAACCTTGAATATGAGGAGGGCATGAGTCACGCTGGCTCCTGGAAGTTCAATGCCACTGAAAAAATCCTACAAAGACTGGTAAGAGCTCTATCTGGTAGATGCAGATTTTACACAGATTTAAGTCACACCTATCAGCTTAGTCCACACTCATCAAGAAGGCCACACCACCCTCAAACTTGTTCCATCGATTCCAGGTTCACTCACTAACACTAGTTACACACATTTCAAAAAGATTATGTATCCCTCAGTCCTTCTATTGACAGCCTCCTCCCTTATTCCCCACAGCTTTGGTCTTTGTTCAATAAAACCAGTATCGGCCTCCTGTATTCTGACTGCAGACTGGCATTGCTCAGGTAAGTCCTAACAAAAACAAGACAGAGATTCTCAATGTGTCCCAGATCCAAAGAGTACTTGTCTGTTTTTTTTTTTCCTTTTCTCTTGTATGTTCATTATCCTTATGTAAATCCAGAAGGACTTATAGCAGAATTTTCCCCCAGTTAATTTAAATATTAATACAAGAATTCTGTGGTTAAACAGGGAAAAGGAAGGTAGAGCTAAGAGTTTCAGAATCAGGGACAGGAAGAGAGGAGAAAGAGGAGGAGGAGGAGGAAGAGGAGAAAAGATGGATGGAGAAGAGGATGAACTTAATCCACATGGCTTTATATAACCACAGGTAGTTAGGAATATCATAAAATGATAGAATAATATGGATAACTTGTCAAATCTAGATTGGCAGCTTGTATCATTATCACTTGGCCATGAAATGATTGTGTGGGTGTCTTGCAAATTGAGAATTTATTAATATATAAAACTGATTATAAGCTTCAAGAGTTTTGATTTACTGGCTTAAGGGGATTTGTGACAACTAGCCACAGGGGGGTGGATGGCTGGGAAGGTACAAGCACCTCTGAGGTGGTCAAGCTGGAGCTGGGAAGATCACCTTCTGGGGCTAGCCATGGAGGCAGCAAGACCACTGAGGCAGGGATTGCCTATGACAAGGACTGAGTTCATAACCCAAGTTGTCCCTAATCATATAACCTCCACTTCAGTAACCCCCATCAGCTGGTGGTGAACTTTTCCTGCTCATGCATTCTGAATTCCCACCTTCATTCCCTCATTGTGGAAAGAAAGGGAATTTCCTCAGAACTTTAAATTCTGTCATTAGAATATCTTTTATAATATTGATCTAGTATCATTTTTAACACTGAGAAAAGTACTCTGACCAAGAAACTTAGAGGAAAAATGGTTCATTTCAGCTTTGTATCTCAAGTGACAGTTTATAATTATTTTCAGGGAATGATGATAGAGTAGCTAATGATTGAGACTTCACATCACACCCACAGGCAAAAATAGAGAAATATAAAATTAGGAATGTTCTCTCACTTGTATTCAGATTGACTTTTCTCTTCATATACACTTCAGGATCCCTGGAGTAGGGTCTGTCACTAACCATATAGTTTAGGGTATATCATATTAATTAGCTTCATTCAAATCATTCCCCACAGGCATGTCCACAGGTTGGCACAATGTAGATAATACCTCAGTGAAACTCTATTATCAGGTGACTCAAGTTGACAGTTAAAGCTAACAAGCACAGATATTACTGCCTCTGGTCTTTGCTTTAATTCCCAAGTCCACATCTGTCTTTAACATGAACACTATTCCTTACACCATGAGAACATAGATTAGTATCTTGCCTTCAATAAAAATGTCTTATGCCATGTCTGCTGAGGTTCACAGAGTACTGAAAGTCAGTACACTCAGATAATATAAGCCTTGTGTGTCACCTCTACACCAGTCATCTCATCTCCACTGTATCCTTCCTCTCCTGCTCTTCACCTTAAGATGCTTCCTAGGCAATCTCTTTGTCATCATTTTTCTCATCTGTTCTTCTCAGGCCTGAGAAAGATGGAGCAGCCACAGGAGTAGATGCCATCTGTACTCACCATGCAGGCCCAATTGGACCTGGGCTGGACAGTGAACGAGTATTCTGGGAATTGTGCAACCTGACCAACAATGTCACTAAGCTGGGCCCTTATACCTTAGACAAGAACAGCCTTTACATCAATGGTGAGCAGTGGCCATTTGTGCTTTGTGCTGAGCATACAACTTTCCTCTCTCAGCCTCCACAACTTCACCCTACTGCATTCTCACTTTTTAAATATCTTTTCAGGTTATACACACCAGATCCAGTCCATCACATCTCCAAGTGAGTATTCTAAGGCTCATTAAATATCTCCTATGCTGTAAATCCAAGCTCCATGAAATAAAAAGAAACAAACGCCACCTCCCCCATCGGTATTTCCTTAAGCTTCTCTCCTTCTAGGGATGAACAGAAACATAAGCCCTAAAAACCCCTCAGTCTGGCTAGAGGCACAGCTCAATAATATGGTTGCAGTGGGTACGGAGTTTGATTCCTAGCAGTTGTGTAAAAAGCTGGGCTACATGGTACATTTGTAATGCTAGATCTAGAAGGAGTAGACAGGAGGATCCCTGGGGATTTTTGGTCATCCACCCTAACCTAATTGTAGATGCACAGGTCCTATGACCTTGGATGGACAATAAGTGGGTGTATTGGGAACTAAGAAAGCTGACCAATGATATCACCCAGCTGGGCCATTATACCTTGGGCTTAAGACACAAAGTGTACAGTGCTTGAAGAAGAACAATATCTGAGGGGCTGGAGAGGTGAATCAGCAACAAAGTGTACTAACTTTTCTTCTAGAGGACCTGAGTTCAATTCCAGGTACCTGCATGATGGGACACAACCTTCTATAACTACAGTCCCAGGGTTTCAGTTGCCCTTTTCTGGCCTTCCTGAGCACCAGGCATGTATATAGTACATAGACATGTAAGGGGGCAAAACATTCATAAAACAAAGGTGAAATAACATAAAATAAAATAATTTCTCAAAGGGATGAAACTAGATGTTTTCTTCTGGAATTCATATGCTATACAATGCATGTGCCTGTTTGCATATGAAAATGAATATGCATTTCCCTCCAGGAGCTACATAATGAAATGAATTTCACTCTAAATGTCTGGTAAACTTTTAGTCCTCACATTTAATGTTGACCACCATTTCTCAAAAGATGACAAGTCATGGCTCTAGTCCTTGACTTGAACATAGCTTGAATGTTGACTCCAGAATGGTTATGAATGTTCTCTCTAAAGGGATAAGTAATCTCCACTAGGGAAATTAGCCAATTCAAGCCAATTTAAAGTGTATAAAGCAGGTTTATTGGAAAGCTGTTCTTCGCTGTGTTCACTGTTCCCAAGGAACTAGGTCAGGGAATTCACCACATGGAGGGAGCCAGAGGTAAATGAAAAAGCTTGAGCAAGGGAGTGGGGAGACAGAGAAATTGCAAAATGTCTGGATTACATAGGAAAGAGCTCTTCTGGGATGAGAGGAAGCCTCACCCTGGGATATAAAGTTTAGGGTAGAAGGCAGGGTATTCCACTCATGCTCTGTGACAAATAAGGACTGAGAGATGGTGGAGAACGTGGAGCTCAGGTCCACATTGGTATGTTAAATATGCACACCATCTCCTTGTCTAGGGTTTGGCTAAAGGGAGGGGATGGAACAGGAGCCACATCCCAAAACAGCTCAAGCTTTATTCTTGATGGATCTCACAAGGTCTTCTTACTTTTCTGAATATTCTTAGACATAAGAGCCAATATCCCAAGCCATTTCCTATACCTCATTATGAAACTTATAGGTGGTCCATGGCTTTATATCCTTTCCTAAACTTATAAATAGGTTAGACCTGCAAGGATGCTCAGTAAGAACTGAAGGGTATAGTGGTCAGTGTGTCAAAAACAAATCCAGGGATGGAGTGGTAGCTCAATGAAGCACTTGCCTTGCAAGGATGAGGAAATAAATTTGATTCCTAAGGCACATATAAAATTTCCAGGTATGGGAGATAACACTTGTAATTCCAGCGCCTTGAGGCAAAGATACACATATCCATGGATCTCACTGTACAGCGAGTGTAGCAGAAGTTATAAGTTCTAGGCCAAAGATAGCCTCTATGACAAGGGAAATAGATGGTGCTCATGAAGGTGATACCCAAAGTTTTTCCTCTGGCCTTCACATACAAGCACATACATTTGACATGTATACACACATTCACATGAAAATACTATTGAAGATATGTTCACAAAAAGAGAAAAGTTATATGATTCCTCTCATAACAGAGATATATTATTATAATTAATAAAAACAGAAAGTACCATAGTGGTTTCTACAGGTTAGGGGAGGATAAATAAGAGCTGTTTGGTTATTTAGAGTTTGAGTTTTATAAGGTGAAAAAGTTCAGAAACCTAGTTACACAGAAGCTAAATGCAACTATCCTTTGATTATAGCCATCCCAGGTAACAGAATATATTATACTCCACACTTATCTTTTTCTGTTACAGCCACAAGCCCCTCTCTGCTACCCTTCACCCTCAATTTCACTATAACCAACCTGCAGCATACAGAGGGTATGGCATTTCAAGGATCTGAAATATTCAACAACACAGAGAGGATCTTGAATAGCCTGGTAAGAGCTCTTTCTTGGTCACCCTGTGTCATCTCAGTCTGGTGTCCCTTGGCCCTTAGCTCATCATTTCTTTTATCAACAGCTCAAGCCCATATTCAAGAATAGCAGTATTGGACATCTTTATTATGGCTGCAGATTGATCTCGCTGAGGTAAGAAGACCAGAATAGATACACAGGGCATGTAGAACATCAACAGGAGCTAACTCCTAATATCTTGCTCCTAGAATTCTAGAGGCAGGTGACCACAAACTCCTTTCTACTCCTTTTCCTGTGAGAAGGGAAAATGTAAAGTCTTTTTTTTTAACAGAAAACAATGATGTTTGATTGTGTTGAGTTCTTCCTGTTAAGTTTTGTTATTTCAATTCTGTTGCTGTGATAAAATACTCTAACAAAAAAGCTATAAACATAAGAAAATATTTTTTGGCTTAGAATTCTATACTGCAGTGTAACATGTGGAGAAGTTACATTTAAATCACATCAGAGAAGTAGCCATATCATATCCACAGTCAAGAGTAGAAGAAAATTAATACACCCATCTGTCTGCTGCCTACCAGCTAGTTTTCATCATTTTTACAAGATCAGAATGGGGGCCATCCACAGAGGTCTGGGTCTTCCTACCTTAATTAACAATCAAGACCATTTCTCACAGAATTGCTGACAAACTGATCAGAAATTCCTCATTAAGATTTTCCTAGGTTGGGGCTGGCAAGATGGCTCAGTGAGTAAGAGTACTGATTGTTTTTCCAAATGTCCTGAGTTCAAATCCAGAAACCACATGGTGGCTCACAACCACCCATAATGAGATCCAATGCCTTCTTCTGGTACATCTGAAGATAGCTACAGTGTACTTATTAATAATAATAAGTAAATCTTTTTTTTAAAAAAATGTAAAAAAAGAAGATTTTCCTAGGCACTTTGTCTCTGTATGTCCTTCAATGGGTATTTTGATCCCCCTTCTAAGAAGAACCAAAGTGTCCATACTTTGGTCTTCCTTCTTCGTGAGCTTCATTTGGTCTGTGAATTGTATCATTGGTATTCTGATCTTCTAGGCTAATATCCACTTATCAGTGAGTGTATAACATGTGTGTTCTTTTGTGATTGGGCTACCTCACTCAGGATGATATTTTCTAGTTCCATCCATTTGCCTAAGAATTTTATGAATTTGTTGTTTTTAATGGCTGAATAGTATTCCGTTGTGTAAATGTGCCACATTTTCTGAATCCATTCCTCTATTGAGAAACATCTGGGTTCTTTCCAGCTTCTTTCTATTGTAAATAACGCTGTTATGAACACAGTGGAGCAAGGGTCCTTATTACATGTTAGAGCATCTTCTGGGTATATACCCAGGAGTGGTATAGCTGGGTCCTCCAGTATACTATGTCCAGTTTTCTGAGGAACCGCTATACTTATTTCCAGACTGGATGTACCAGCTTGTAATCCCACCAACGATGGAGGCATGTTGCTCTTTCTCCATATCCTCACTAGCATCTGTTGTCACCTGAGTTTTTTATCTTAGACATTCTGACTTGTGTGAGGTGGTATCTCAGGGTTGTTTGATTTGCATTTCCCTGAAGACTAAGGATGTTGAACATTTTTTCAGGTGCTTCGGGGCCACTCGATATTCCTCAGTTGAGAATTCTTTGTTTAGCTCCGTACCCCATTTTTAATAGGTTTTTGGTTCTCTAGAATCTAATTTCTTGAGTTTTTTGAGCAGAGACTGGAGAAAAGACCATCCAGAGACTGCCCCACTGGGGAACCATCCCATATACAGTCATGAAACCTAGACACTATTGTAGATGCCAACAAGTGCTTGCTGACAAGAACCTGATATAGCTATCTCCTGAGAGGGTCTGCCAGTGCATGACATGCTCAGAGGTGAATGCTCTCAGCCACCCATTGGACTGAGTACAAAGTCCCTTATGGAGGAGGTAGAGAAAGGACCAAAGGAGAGGAAGGAGCTTGCAGCCCCATAGGAGAAACAACAATATGAACCAATCAGTAACCCCAGAGCTTCCCGAGACTAAACCACCAACCAAAGAGTACACATGGAGGAATTCATGGCTCCACCTGCATATAAAACAGAGAATGTTAGACGTCAATAGGAGGAGAAGCCCTTGGTCCTGAGAAGGCTTGATGCCCCAGTGTAGGGTAATCCCAAGAGAGGGAAGCTGGAGTGGGTGGGTTGGTGAGTAGGAGGAGGGGGGATGGGATGGGCATTTTCAGAGGGGAGACCAGGGAAGGGGATTACATTTGAAATGTAAATAAAGAAAACATCTAATAAAAAAAAATTTCCTAGGCAATCCAGCTTGTATCAGGTTGATATTTAAAACTGATCAACTGACTATCACAGGTGTCAAAATGTTGACTATTTCACAAATGAAAATGAACCAGAGAGATGAGAAATAATTTGACATCAATCAATTGTTGAATAAGTGAAATTGTTTTATTTTACCTTATTTTCACACTGCTTTTTTTTTTCCACCCCCATTGCTACACTTCTGTTCTTAGGGCATATGAGGTCATGTTTTGGATGTTTATGTTAAAAATAGCACAAATAGTGGCATGCATAGAGGCTGTATTTGAAGAACATTGGCTCTGTTATGCATTGTTATACATCGAAGCCATTAATTCTTCATTACAAACCTCACTTCTCTTCTCTGTCAGTGAATCCCCAACCTTGGAGTCCCCATTCACAATCTCTGTCCCTTTTCCTTGCTAGGCCTGAGAAAGATGGAACAGCCACTGGAGTGGATGCTGTTTGCACTCTCCATTCTGATCCCTTGGGCCTGCAGCTGGACAGAGAGAAGATGTACTGGGAACTGAGCCATAACACCCAGGGTGTCACCAAGCTAGGATCCTTCACTTTAGAAAAGGACAGTCTGTACATCAATGGTGAGCATCCCTTTAGGAGCTATGAACTGAAGTTGAGAATGTTATGCTAAGACAAGTGGGCTTTCTAGTTTATCACAAGACCCTTCCTATATATCATCTTAAATCTGAGCAAGTTAAAGGCACATATAATGTTTAGAGTCTTCAATTCCTTCTCTTTTCTCTGTATCACTATATTACCAAGGTACTATTTGAACATGTGTCTTACCTACAAAAGCCTTGCTCAGGTCACATCGAAGAACAACTCTGGTTGAAGTCAGTGGTGGTTAAATATTGATTAAAATCTGGGTGAGTTTGTGGTTGTGTTTGTTGTTTTGTTTTACTTTGAGGTACCTCCTGCTGTGTGGCCTAGAACTCAGTCTGTCCTCAAACTGATGACTCTAGCTCCCTTGAGTGCTGGATTTGCAGTATATAATCCCATACAAGTATATGTCATATCTCTGTGGTGCTAAACCACCTCTCTGTTGCTTGCTATGTGTCTGGCCTTGTTTTCTGAGCCTTAGTTCCATCAGGAGCTTTCATCTGAAACTTTATAGGAGTTGTGGCTCATGCCTATAGTTCCTGAGTTTTCCTGGTATATGCAGGACTCTTGTACCATTACATCTCTAGTATCATAAGGAACAAAAAGATAAAGGAAAGAATAGAGTAGGAAATAGAAGGAGAAGGAGAAACAATAAGAAGCATTTACAAGGTATGATGACTACTACTTGTAATCATGATACTTCAAGGATGACATTGAAGTTTTTCTGCAAGTTTGTGTTCACACTGAGTTAAAGAGAGAAATTAAGGCCTGCTGGGATACAGAATAAGATTCTATCACAAAGAAATCAAAGATTTCATCTCAAACAAAAGTTGGATCCTTCATCTTTCTCCCCTTGCATGACATCAAATACCCCAGAGGTTTGAAAAAGAACTGTGCAAATACGTGTGGCAGAAATTTGGAGTGTGTTTGGTGTTCCAAGTAAATTTTAAGTTCACAAGAACAGAGATGGTTTTTTGATGATGCTAAGTGTTTTCCTGTACAGACTTGAAGTCTCGCCTGTAGATGTGGCTGATGGGTTTAAGCTATATTATAAACATGTGTATCCTCACATCTTGATTCTCTCCTGTTCTCATTGCAGGTTTTACATATACAAAAATCTCTGCTTCCACTCTCAACAGTGAGTACTTAAGAAGTTAATGGCTGTGTTCACCTCATCCTATAGGAACAGTAGTTGATCTATCTCCTACTGAATTCAAGTTCATGGAGAGGAAAAAATAAATTAAAAGCTGGACTCTCACATCCCCCTCTGCCCATCCCTCCCCCCCCCCCCCAATCATATGGCCCAATTTGGAGAGCAAAGATGCTCTCTTGTGACATTCATGCTCTGCCTCAAATAGAGTTTTTCACTCCAATCCATTTCTCCTCAGCTCCGGTGACTTCCTCTCTGTTTTTCACTGGGACCTCTACTGCAAAACCAATCCTCTCTACAGGTATGTGCCTTCTTTCTCCACCTCCTTCTAGGAAGCCAAGTCTTGTCTCAAAGACAAGACTTTGGAGATAATTGAGAGCACCCATGGGTGCTTCCTGTTGTTTGAATTTCTCAACAGTTAGCGATTGGCTATCCACAAATCTCCAGCCATATATACCTAAACAATGTATTTATTCTGAGGGTCTCCTTTTCCTCAAATATCACATGATATATTTATTTAAAACTTCATACTAAGACTCAAATGCTCACTCATTTCATCCCACTATTTGTAGTTCAGTACTAAATGCTTAATTAGCATGGCCAAGTCCCTGGTTTGGATTAAATTTAATGTGTGTGTGTGTGTGTGTGTGTGTGTGTGTGTGTGTGTGTGTATTATTCATGTATGGCTGGCAACAGAGTCCAGAAGAAAGAGTCTAAGTTCCTATGGTTGGTTTTTAAGGCATTTGTGAGCCACTAGATGTGGTACTATGAACTAAACCCATAACCTCTGGTAGATGTAAGAGTTCCAAACAGTGACATGCTAAGACAAAGGAACAGGAATGGAATAAAGATGACAAGAAATAAAACAAAAGCAATACTAGACCAGGAGATCTTGAATAAACTGACAACTTATGACAAGCAAATTTATTAAGAAATACAGGATCATATATACTGCTTCCAGGGGTTGGGGAGGATATCCAAGAAGAGAGCTAAGTCAGGCAATGTTGGCAAAGAGAGCACAGGACACGTCGGATACAGCTGCCTTTGGTGATTATGACAGCATAGGAATATGAGTCAGATTCCCCCAGGAATTATAAGGTTGATTCCTCCTTACTCTTCAGGATCCTTATTTCTACTGATTCAGGTCATTAGAAAAGTAAGGAAAGAGAAATTCTTCCATGTACCCATAGGTGCCCCCCCCCAAAGTCACCTATTTCAACTGAGCCCTTACATGAATAGTCCTTTTTTTTTTTCTTTTCTGTTTTTCCTGCTGGCTGTACATCATAGTCTAGAGCCTGTACGCCAGGGTCAGACTGTGCTTGCTAAGTCTGTTCCTGGCAAATGACTGGAAGGGTCCAAAATTCCTGAAGACCCCAGACTCAGATAATATCCACATACAAAAAGCATTTATTCTGCAGAAACAGCCAGCATGCAGGGTTCAACCTTTTTTTGAAATGGCAACCGGAGACAATGGTATGAGGGCCTCCTTATGAGGAATCAGACAAACTCTCTAGAAAGATTAGATAATCTAAAATTTCATTAGTGGATGCTAGGAGGTCACAGGAAGTCAGTGGTCTGCATTCCTATGTCATGAACATATAACCATCGAATGAGAAAGGGCTTCTCAGCACAGATGGCCCATTCTGAGATAAGATATTTCTCCATTTTTGTGGTTATCTTCAGGCTGTTCTTTGGGAGGGGGCTTTTATGGCCTTGTTTCTGGATTTTATGGAATATCCCTGGAGCTGGTACCTATGGTCTTCTTTTCAAAATCAGTTCTGGTCCTTACATGGAGACAAATAGGATTTATGTTGTTTTTTCAGGTCATAGAACTAAAACTTCTTTTGTCCTTTCATGGGGCTGCTGAGAAAGACCTGAGTTAGAAATCTAATTAATCCCATGGACAGAAAGCTTATTGGTGGTTCTGAAGAGAGATCAAACACATGAGGGAGAGCTAAGGATCCTTTCTTATAGACTCCAGAGGAAAGGGGTTTCATGTAATCAGGTTGTCTCTGGTTCCTAAGTGGTCAGTGGTACCTTATTTCTCTATCAGTGAATTCAATTCAAGCCAGATTTTAAAATGTATATATAAATGCAGGTTTATTGCAATGCTGCTCTCCAGCAGGTTTACTATCACCAAGGACCTAGGCCAGAGGGAGAGAGAGCATGGAGTAGTGGGCTAGAGAGAAAGCAAGAAAGAGCATGCGCAGAGATGGGGAGAGAAGGAGAGCAGAAAAGAAAGAGAGAGAAAAAAAATGAGGAGCTCAAAATGTCTGGCTTATGTAAGGAAGAGTGTCTGGGAGAAGGCCTGCCTTACTCCTGTGCTGCAAAGTTCAGGGATGGGGAGCTGGTTTTGCCAGATGACTGAGAGATGCTGGGAGAACCAGAAGGAAAGGTCTGCTTTGGGGTGTAAAATATGCACCTCAGTCCTGGGGTCTGAAACCAAACAGTCAGCAGACTGTCTCTAATTCTTAGTTGTCAGCAGGCTCCCTCTGATTTCAAATTGGTCAGTAGGCTGTCTTTGATTACTCATGGAAGGAAAGAGAAGGACCTTGTATTTCCAGGAAGGAATGTGTGACTCTTTGGATATGGAGGAAGTGAATAAGAAGGGCATTTATTTAGTTTCAGGTGCACCAAGTATATGGATTGGGTCACCACTGGTAGTAGACCAAGTTTTGGATCCACATCCTGAGATCTTTGACATTCCTGGAATACAGAACCCTTCAGAGTCTATTAGGGGATTACAGACCAACCGACAGGCTTTTGTTAAGGGACTTGCCATTTCCATTACAATGACTGTAGGAAAGAGCTAGGACTGCAGGTGGGGTTCTGCGAAACAGCAGTCTGACCTGGATTCTACCAAACATCTTTTACTTCAAATGAAATATTTATCACTGATGACTAGGAGAAAATTGAGGTTCCACTGTTATCTGGAACTGCCCATGAAAAGTAAAGGAAAAAAATCCTGCTGCTACAAAGGCTGGCCTTGACTCAGACTGTGCCTTTTGGAGATTATATAAGTATTTAATTTCCCCAGGGCTCAGAATTACATCTATAAAATCAGCTTCCCAATAAAATCTTCCACCAGATCAATTTTTAAAAACAAGTATGTAAAGTGGAGTATAACCGTAATATAACACAAAATTAAAAAAAAAAATAATTCTTCCGTGTGTGTTTGTCCAAGCACAGTGGAAAGCAGGTTGACTTGCATACATACACTCACATGCCTGTGGATACTGAAGGTTGTATTAGATGTTGTTCTGCAGGCAACACCCACAGTTTGTTTTTGAGCCAACACTTCTCACAATCCTGGAATTTACAAAGTAGGAGAAGCTGCCTGGCCAGTGAATCACGAAAATCCTCTTGTTGCCACTTCCTGAACACTGGAGGTGTGTACCATCACACCTGGCTTTTTTGCAGATGGGTCTGGAATGAGTTCTTGACTTTAGGAACTGAGTCTGTCCCTAATCCTCTCTCTGACTTTAAAAATATTTCTTAAATTAATTATAACATGAGTGTTAAAATCAGAGGACTCCTTATGAGAATTTGCTCTTTATTTCTACTGCATGGTGGTCATGGGTCCTAAACCTAACTCATCAATTAAGTGTTTATAAATAGTCATCTCACAAAACACGTGAATACACAAGCTTTACTTTTAAAAAAATAATATGTACATGGATTTCAGAAAAACAAATTGCCTTATATCAAAACCCAGAAAATAAAGTTGCAGTTTAGAATTTTCTCAACATGCGGTCTGATGTGATTAGTCTCTGCACCATGGTATACTGAACCCCATAGAGAAACCCCACTCATGCTCGATACATAACAAGTCATACTTGTTCTACTCTCTTCCCTGGGAAGGCTGTGATCCTAGAGGAAGACTCTATAACACTGGAAGATACACAAATTCCCAGAGGACACAGCAGCTCAGTGAGTCTTTCTCCCACCCCCATTTTAGTGCCACTCTCTTCTCTGGTGCCTTTCACCATCAACTTCACCATCACTAACCTCAAATATGAAGAGGGCATGAATCACCCTGGATCATGGAAGTTCAATGCCACTGAAAGAATCCTACAAAGACTGGTAAGAGCTCTGTCCAGTAGATGCAGATTTTACACAGAAGTAAGCCACACCTATCAGCTTAGGCCACACCCTACAAAAAGGACACACTACTCTCTACCTTGTTCCATAGGATCACACATCTCAAAAAGAGTCTGTATCCCTCAGTTCTTGTATTGACAGCCTTCTCCCTATTCCCCACAGCTTTGGCCTTTGTTCAATAAGACCAGTATCAGCCTCCGGTATTCTAACTGCAGACTGGCATTACTCAGGTAAATCCTAACAAAAACAAGGCAGAGATCCTCATTGTGTCCCTGACCCAAAGGGTTCTTGTCTTCCTTCCTTTTCTCTTGTATGTTCATTATCCTTAGGTAAATCCTGAAGGGCCAGATTCAGCACCCAATGTGTCCCCTAGTCATACAACCTCTCTTGTGATTATAAAAAGATAAAGGAATATAAATATATGTTCTATGGGGATGTGATGAGGTGTGGGGGGAGGGGTGCCTTTGTGGGCCCATGCCAAGGGCATCTCTTCCCCTTGAGGGACCTGCCACATGATGGTATAGTATAGACTACAGTTTATTTAGGGCATGGGGAGGGGAGTTAAGAGAGTAGTAGAGGCAAATAGAGGCAGAGAGGAGAGAGGAGAGAAGTAGAGGCCGGCCATGACCACATGGAGAGAGGGGGGAAAGAAAGGGGTAGATACAGGGAGCAAGAGAACAAGAGGCAATGGAGAGAACCAGGAGTAAGAGAGTAAGAGAGAAAGAAGGGGGCAAGCAGCCCCTCTTATAATGGACTAGACCTAACCTGGCTGTTGCCAGGTAACTGTGGAGGTGAAGTCCAGACAGAATACCAACAGCCTCCACTTCAGCAACCCCCAGAGCCTGCAGACCATCAGCTGGTTGTTGAACTTTTCCTGCTCATCCATCCTGAATTCCCACCTTCATTCCCTCATTGTGGAATATAAGGGAATTTCCTTGGGGCTTTCAATTTTGTCAGTAGAATTTTTTTGTAATATTGATCTAGTATTATTTATTATACCGTGATAAGTACCCTGACCAGGAAACTTGGGGGAAAATGTTTTAATTTAGGTTTACATCTCAAGTGACAGTTTAGAATCATTTTCAAGGAAGTCACAGCAGCTAATGTTTGAAACATTCACAACACACCAATAGGCAAGAATAGAGAGAAATCAAATTAAGCATGCCCTCACACTTGCACTCAGATTAACTTCTCCATTCATATACACTTCAGAATCCCTAACGTAGGATCTGGTGCTAACCACATTGATTAGGAAGTCCCACATTAATTACCTTCATTAAGATCATTCCCCACAAGCATGATGACAGGATGGCACAGTGTAGATAAAACCTCATTGAAGCTCTCTTTACAGGTGACTCAAGTTGACAGTTAAAGCTAACAAGCACAGATATTACTGCCTCTGGTCTTTGCTTTAATTCCCAAGTCCACATCTGTCTTTAACATGAACACTATTCCTTACACCATGAGAACATGGATTAGTGTCTTACATTCAATAAAAACATCTTACTCCATGTCTGCTGAAGTTTACAGACTACCGGCAGTCAGTACACTCAGAGAATATAAGCCTCATGTGTCACCTCTACACCAGTCATCTCATCTCCACTGGATCCTTCCTCTCCTGCTCTTCACCTTAAGATTCTTCCTAGGCAATCTCTTTATCATCATTATTCTCATCTGTTCTTCTCAGGCCTGAGAAAGATGGAGCAGCCACAGGAGTAGATGCCATCTGTACTCACCATGCAGGCCCAATTGGACCTGGGCTGGACAGTGAACGAGTATTCTGGGAATTGTGCAACCTGACCAACAATGTCACTCAGCTGGGCCCTTATACCTTAGACAAGAACAGCCTTTACATCAATGGTGAGCAGTGGCCATGTGTGCTCTTGTACAGAGCATACATTCTCCCGTCACAGTCCCTACTTCCTCACTCTACTCCATTATCGCTCTTTTCTTTTCTCTTCAGGTTATACACACCAGATCCAGTCTATCACATCTCCAAGTGAGTATTCTGAAGCTCATTAAGTCTCTCCTAAGTTTTAAGTCCCAGCCTCATGAAATAAAAAGAAACACAAGCCCCCATCTGTATTTCTTTCCTTAAGCCTCTCTCCTCCTAGAGATGAACAAACATGTATGCCCTAAAAGCTCTCAGTCTGGCTGGAGGCACAGCTCAGGAAAATGCTTGCAGTGGGTGTGGAGTTTGATACCTAGCAGCTGTATAGAAAGCTGGGCATCATGGCCTACATTTGTAACGTTAGCTTCAGAAGGAATAGACAGAGGAATCCTGGTGGTTTTCTGCTCAGCCAGTCTAGTTAAATTGTGATTTTTCTGGTCCTATGACCTTGGCAGGACAATAAGTAGGTCTCCTGGGAACTGAGCAAACTGACCAATGATATCACCCAATTGGACCTTGGGCTTAAAACATAAAGTATTTGAGGAAGAACAACACCTGAGGGGCTGGAAAGATGAATCAGCAGTTAAGAGCACTAGCTGTTCTCCTAGAGCACCTTGGTTCTATTCCATGTGCTTACAACCATGTGTAATTATATTTCCAAGGGAAAATATACCATTTTCTGACCTTCCTGAGCATCAGATATGCACATGCTATAAAGACATTCATGTGCACAAAGCCACACGTAAAATACAATAAAATAATTTATAAAAAGAATGACACTAGATGTTGTATTTTGGCCCCATATGCAGTGCAATACATATGCATACTTGCATGTTAAATTGAAAGTTTCACACATGTGCATCCCCCTCTGATAGCTTCAAAATGAAAGTATTTTTCATTCTAAACAACTAGTATACTTTTAATCCATGGGTTCTATAATTATCATTTCTGGCAGGATGATCACTCCCGTCTTCAGTCCTACAGCTAGAATTTTTTCTCTAAAGAGGATCTTATAATTTCAGCAGGACAAAGAAGGAATAGAGCAAGTGACACCTCCCTATGCAGCCCAAGGTTACCTCTTGATGACAGGTCTTCTCAGTTCCCAGAGGATTTCTTAGGCCTGAGACTCAACATCCCAAGTCATTTTCTAAAACTCATTATGAATCCTATAGGTTGTCTGTATCTTTAAATTCTTTCCTAGTCCTTTAAAGAATCTAAACCAGCAGGGCTCCTAGGTGAGAATTGGAGGGTATAGTGGCCATTGTGTCAAAAACAAATTCAGGGACAGAAGTGGTAGTTCAGTAAAGAACTTGTCTTGTAGGCAGAGGACATGAATTTGATTCCTTAAGCCCATGTAAAATTGCTAGGTATGGTTATATAGATATAGATATAGATTAGATAGAGATAGAGATAGAGATATAGATAGAGATAGAGATAGAGAGAGATAGAGATAGAGATAGAGATAGATAGATATAGATAGATAGATATAGATAGATACAGATATAGATATCTTGAAGGTAGAGATATGAAGATCCTCCCTGGACAGTTAGTATCACATAAGTGATGTACATTAGGCCAATGATAGCCTCTATGCCAAGGGAAGTATGTGATATTCCAGATGGTGACACCCAAGGTTGTCCCTCTGGCCTTTACACATATGACATATGTAAGTGTCATAAATATACACATAAAGAAAAAATCAGATCTAGTGCAATAGCACACCCTCATATATGCTGAGTACATAGAATGCATAAAAACTACAACATATGTCCATTATTAACTGTGGAACCTGCCACCTAGAGACTTGATGGCAAATCCTTAATAATTTGCTGCAGTTTTACACTTGTATTCTATTTCATACTACTTCCATTGCATTACAATATTTTATCCAGTGCAAGCAATCAGTCTAATATAAATAAAGAACCTCTATATGTAAAGTCCCTATATGGGACACATACAGACTGCCGCATACAAACTTGTGGGTGAGATGACTTAGAGGATAAAGATGTTTCCTGTCAAATATGATGAACTGATTTTTCTTCCTGGTATCTACATTGTGGTAGAGCAAAACCAGTTCCTGAAAATTTTCTCTGATTTTCATACTCATGCTTTGACATGCACAAACATACAATCATCTATCTATCTATCTATCTATCTATCTATCTATCTATCTATCTATCTATCTACCTATCTATCTATCTATCTATCTATCTATCTATCTATCTATCTATCTGTCTCTCAATCAATATCAACATGTATTTCTCTGAAGAACTATTGACTTCAGAAAAGACTGGGTTTTAAGAAGGAACTTCAGAAAGGAAGAAACCTATAGATATTTTGCCATCTGAAAAGAGAGATGTATTTCCTTTCTGCTTCATTGGGAATTTAGCCCCATGCAGCAATCCTGTGTAATTTAGTTGAAGCTGGTGTGAGGTTTTCTTTTCAAAGAAGCTGTGTTTCCTTGAGAAAGAGTCTCCACAGTGCAAGAACATGAACACAGCTGATCCCCCAAGCTAAAGTTCAGAGAGAAACAATAACCTTTGTGTATGTCTTCCTCCCACCTCCTCTGCAGCAGCAGGGCCTGTCCTGGAGCATTTTACTATCAACTTCACCATCATTAACTTGAAGTTTGAGGAGGACATGAGTCACCCTGGATCTAGAAAGTTCAATATCACTGAAAGAACCCTTCAGAGATTGGTGAGAGTCCTGCATATTGTTTCTAGCACTGCACAAAGGTATGCCTACCTGCCATGCAATGCCCCTGAAAGAAAACTCCAAAGATGAAATCTTGCAAGAAGACCCCACCCATCAAAGCCTGACCCCAAGGATGAAATGTCTCACCACCATTCCATTCTCATTCCTGTCCACCTCATCTCTCCTCATTCTTCTGACCTTTTTCCACAGCTGAGGATATTGTTCAAAAAATCCAGTGTCGGAGCCCTGTATTCTGGCTGCAAACTCTCCTTGCTCAGGTGGGTTTCAGGACATGGAACTGGGGTGCTAGACTTAAAATCACACTCAGTTTCCTTCTTGCTGTCCTTGCACATAACCGCTGTTCAGGTGAAGTGAGGAAGCAGTGACACAAGATGTCTTCTAATCCTACCACTTCCCCAGCTATCTCATACCCAGTAGACAATATCACTACTTTATTACTCCTAATGATCCTGTCTGAATTTTGACTCCCATTTTCTGTCTTTGGAATTTTTTCTTACACATTCAGATTCTGCACTCTGGTTATTTTGAAGACAAAACTTGTTATTTCCATTTGCTGTCAGTCCTAAATCAATTTCTTACTTGCCTTGATAATGTGAACTCCTCAGAAACCAGGACACAAGAGTAGCAATCTGAGTCTTGTGTTTGATAAAAATTCATAACTCCATGACTTTTCATTGTCTCAGTCTAGTGGAAATCAATGTGCACAGAATCAAATGCTGGTTCCTGTCTATTCCAGTCTTCCTTTTTCCTTCTTAAAAATTGTTCTTTGTTTGGTATGCATGTATGACTGTGTATGAGTGCTTGAACTCATGTGTGTGCATGCCTGCATGAATTTGTGTGTGTGTGTGAACACCAATATAATGGTATCCATATGTAGCCAAAAGATAATTATTGGCTCCACCTTTCTTCTTATACCTTGTGGGTTCCAGGGATGGAATCCAGGTTGTCAGGACTGGGGACAAACCTCCCTGTTGCTCCACCTCCCTGGGCCTCTAACAACCTTTTCATTTACTGTGGCTACTTCCTGCCCAGTCCCAGCATTTTAGGATGCCTCCTTAATAAATCTATTTATTCCTTGGGTATCCTAGGTTTGGGGCTAATATCCACTTATCAGTGAGTACATATTGTGTGCGTTTCTTTGTGAATGTGTTACCTCACTCAGGATGATGCCCTCCAGGTCCATCCATTTGGCTAGGAATTTCATAAATTCATTCTTTTTAATAGCTGAGTAGTACTCCATTGTGTAGATGTACCACATTTTCTGTATCCATTCCTCTGTTGAGGGGCATCTAGGTTCTTTCCAGCTTCTGGCTATTATAGATAAGGCTAGCAAACACAGAAGTGGATGCTCACAGTCAGCTAATGGATGGATCATAGGGCTCCCAATGGAGGAGCTAGAGAAAGTAGCCAAGGAGCTAAAGGGATCTGCAACCCTATAGGTGGAACAACATTATGAACTAACCAGTACCCCGGAGCTCTTGACTCTAGCTGCATATATATCAAAAGATGGCCTAGTCGGCCATCACTGGAAAGAGAGGCCCATTGGACTTGCAAACTTTATATGCCCCAGTACAGGGGAACACCAGGGCCAAAAAGGGGGAGTGGGTGGGCAGGGGAGTGGGGGTGGGTGGATATGGGGGACTTTTGGTATAGCATTGGAAATGTAAATGAGCTAAATACCTAATAAAAAATGGAAAAAAATAAATCTATTTATTATCCATTGTCTCACCTGTCCTTCACAGACCTGAAAATGATGGTGCAGGCACAGGAGTAGATGCTGTCTGCACTCACTACCCTGATCCCACTGGCCTTGGACTGGACAGAAAGATGTTATATGGGGAGATCAGCAGGCTGACCTATGGTGTCAAAAGATTGGGCCCTTACACTCTGAATGACAAAAGTCTTTATGTCAATGGTAAGCAGTGGCTGCCTTCACTTTGCTGTACTGATGAGCCCAAATTCTCCTTTCTCTTACACCCCTTTCATTATTCCCCTCCATCTCCACTCTTTCTTTCATTTGCTCTGCAGGTTACACACATCAGATTGTGGCTACCACTACTCAGAGTAAGTATTCTCAGTTTTCATAAATCTCAACCACATCTATGATTCCCACATATGGTATAGGATTTCAGAATGAAAGAAGTCAGGTCCTAATCTCCATTTCACAAACTGTTGTTTGAGACATTTCTTGGAGATATGTGACACAAAAACACCTACTCACCCCATATAGGGAAGTGATGACACACCAAAGTAGCAATTATAGTACTATCAAACTTGACTGAGCAGTGAGTTTATTAGGGTTACTCACAAGAGCAGGAAGACTCAGGCAGCCTCATCACCAATAATTACCCTAGCATTGGTGACACCTCACACAGGCTGGATCTATAGAGCTCATTAGTTGACTTGCAGGTACCTTACCAGGTCACAGAGTTTCTTCCAGGCAATTCATCCATTCAGTATCTTCTGCCCTCAAAGATTTTCACTGCTTTAATAACCCTGGGCCTTCAAAAATCTCGTAGTTTTAGCTTTATTTGTAAAATCTGTTTATTGTGTAAGTCTCACCAGCCTTCTGTCTCCTTCCTGGAATAAATGTTTCAATTCAGATGAAATTGCTAAAGGACACAAACCTACCTCATCTCTAACCTGTGATAGAAAAAGATTTAGAAACAAAATTACCCCAAAATCATTTTCTCTCCAGGATGTCTCCAAGATAATGTCCATTCTACTCTAATCATCTGACAATTTTGCTCCACAGTGGCAATGATGACCATTGCTTCTATGGGGATGATAAACAACTCTCCCAGTCCTACAGGTAGGAATTCTCACCTCTCACAACTTTTATAATGGTTCTACAATCCTTAGAGTCAGGAGAAAGAATAGAAGAAGTGACATGTGTTAGATGAGCCTAAAATTGACTTTTGATGACTTTCACATATTCTTCCAAAGCTTCCAAGAATCTGCTTAATCTTATCTATTCCTTGGCATTCAGAACTTCCTGTACTTGTTTCTGAAACTTATCCCTGGCCACTAGCTTCCAAATCATTCCCCAGCCCTTACAAGTGTATAAACAGCAAGGCTGTGAGATGAGACTAGATATCTAGTGTGTAGTCACTGCAGTGCCACCACCCATTTCAGCAAAACATCAAATTCCTGGTTTATCTACTGAGCAATTCATCTACAGCTTGCTTAAAGGACTCCTGTTATTGAATAGGTAAGTAGTTACTCTACATAATTCTTCATGACTATATTTTTTAACTTAAATATATGCCAGGTCCATCATTATGTGTAAAAACTATAGTTGTATTCTTTTATTAGATATTTAAAGAAGATTTGATTTGTACTAAATGGATGAACCCTGATGAATCAATGATTAGATAACAAATCCTCTAATTTTAGGATTATGTTCTGTTGGGTTTTTTTTTCCACCCTATTTGCAATGTTTTTATTGTGAGAACTAGGAAAAGTTTCAGACCTGTAGATGTGCTTCAGTGGATGGAGGGTGCAAACCCAACTATTCCTGTAGCCCTCATGATAAAAGGAGAAAACACATCCCCACAAATTTCCTTTGAGTTATATGCACATGCAAACACAGATGTGTATATATCCTCCCCAACCACAAATTTTAAAAGCTAAAAAATTAAAGTTGAAAATATCAGTAATATCTCAAAATTGGGCAAGAAAAACCCATCTTGTTACCCTTTGGAATTTAATCTATGCTGGCTATTTCTATTTTATATGAGAATGGAGAGATCTATATCATATGGTGATGGAAGTGCCACTATAATAACACTGCTATGCTAAATTTTCATGATTGAAAATCAAAGGCTTGGCTATAGCTTAGCTGGTATACTGCAGGCCTCACATTCATGAAACCAAAAGTTCCACCTCTAATACCATTTAACCTGGGCATGTTGAGGGATGCTCTAATCATAGGACTTGGACAATGGAAACAGGATGATAAAAAAAAATTGTCATCCTTTACTATGTAGCTGGTTAGAAACCAGCATAGGCTATATGAGACCTTGTCAGAAAGAATTATAGGATTTATATAAAAACTATTGAAATATTGAAATATAGTTCTAGAGATCCTTGGTCCTGTGAAGGCTCTATGCCCCAGTAAAGGGGAATGCCAGGGCCAGGAAGCAGGAGTAGGTGGGTTGTTGAGCAGGGGAAGGGAGGATAGGATAGGGAGTTTTCAGAGGGGGAACCAGGAAAGGGGATAATATGTGAAATGTAAATAAAGAAAATATCAAATAAATAAATAAAGTTCTTAAAAATGTTATTAATAATACAAAGATAAGCAGAATCTAACACAATACCATAAACTCACATGTGTTAAATGAATAAACAATATATAAATATAATAGTATGTCCTATTTTCAAGATGGAATCTGTTATTTAAGAAATTATTTAATTTCCCATTGGCTCCATATATTTTATTTACATTCATTGATTGATTAATTTATATGTGTGTATGTGTGTGTGAGAGCGTGTGTTTGTGTTTGTGTGTGTGTGTGTGTGTGGTGCATCACTATAGAAAAAAATGTGGGAGTCAGAAGACAGCTTGAAGGTCTCTGCTCTATCCTTCTACCATGTGATTTTCAAGGATAGAACTCAAGTCAGCAGGCTTGGCAGCAAGCAGCTTAATCCACTAAGCCATTTTTTTGCCAGGTTTTGGACTTGTTAAATGAATATCATCATAATTATTTGATTCACAATAGCAAATCCATTGTACATAAGTTCTTTAAATAGGACCTAACATGAAGAACCAACATATGTTCCTTAAGAATAAAACAGTAATAAAGGCTGGTGTGATAGATAAGTTTTAAAGTGCTTTCCTTGCAAACCTGAGGATCAGAGTTCAATACCCCAGAATCCATACTAAATGGAGGAGAGAGGGGAGAGAAGAAAGAATAAAAATGAAGGGGAAGGGAAGGAAGGAAGAAAAAAGAAGGAAGGAGGAAAAGAAGAAAGGAAGGAAGAAAGGAAAGAAGAAAAGAAGGGATGAAATGTCACATACTTATAATCCTAGCTCATGAGAGATGTAGCCTTGAGAATCACTGGAACTCACTGGAAATCCATTCTAGCCTATCTTATGAGTACTTGGCCAATTAAAGACCTGTCTTAAAAAAAATGATGAACAGTTCCTGAAGGAAAACAGTCTAGGTGTCATTTGTCACCCACATATATGCAGTCCCACATACAATGTCCCCCAAACATATGTGCACACAAATACCTAATCACAGATATATCCAACACACCCCACACATACATACTCAAACATACACATATCACACATACAAACATACACATAGACACACTCATAATCAATAAATAAGCAGGTGTCAGAGAAAATATTTAGTTTAAACAAAAATTCAAAAACGATAGTACTTATATGACTTTCAGCCTCCTAGAGAATCATATATATTTCCTTTAAGGTTGATGGTACATTAACCGGTCAAGAGTAACCATATCCATCCTTGGTACCTATCAGCTGAGACTGATGTCTGAGCTTCTTTATGATGAAACTGTCCACTTCTGAAGAAATCTCTTCTGAGTGATTGTCCATAGGTGATGCCCCAGCACTAGTTTAGAGAGAAAAGTAGTTAAATAACTTTAAAGCATGTGTCTCTCTCATCCCTGCCTTCCTTTTACTGTAGCAGGTTCTGGGCTGGTTCCTTTTACCATCAACTTCACTGTCACTAATCTGAAGTATGTGGAGAACATGCATCACCCTGGATCCAGGAAGTTCAACACCACTGAAAGAATCTTGCAGAAACTGGTGAGACACCCACTCCAGTGTATACAAGCCCACCTACAGAAGAAAGTAACACTCACTAACCCAATTCATGACTGTTGAGTGTAGTTTTAAAAATCACTACTGATTTTTCCCAGAAAAAGGTAGAACTACCAACTCCCAGCTTCCCTTTCCATCCACCTTTAGCTCCGATAGGTGACAGTTCCACCAGGCCCTTCCTGGGACCCTTGAATCTGTGAATAAAACACACACACACACACACACACACACACACACACACACACACACACACAGAGTAAATTCCTTATAAATTGATTTCTTAGCACAATTCCTGGGCAAAGATATTTCCCACATGAAAAAGCATGCCCTTTGAAACTTATTATCTCCATCTCTCCACTTGCCCTAAATGTCATTGGCTAATCCCAGCTAGACCTTGCCAAACATCTTTGGACACCTGCTTGTAGCAGAGGCCACAGGCCCAAGCTCTTCCCGAGACTTTACATGATTGCTGTATTTTTCTTCCTCCAAAGCATGGCAAAAAAGGTCACTTTCCTTCCTTGCATCTGCTTTTTCTTCGGGGATCCAGAAGTTCAATCTGTACCCTCTGCCTAGCAATCGTCCTCCCCTTCTTTATTGACAAATCAAGAACCATGGTTAGCATCAGAACCTCTACTTACACATGACCATGAAGGAGGCCCCAACAACGTCATACATAGCTCATAAGTGAAAGACCTGCACATGGATAACAACTTGCTCTTCTCATGTCTTCCTTACCCTCATCCTCAGCATAGTTCTCATGCCTCTCACCTTTCTCCACAGCTCAAAGCATTATTCAGTAAAACCAGTGTTGGCCCCTTATACTCTGGATGCAGACTGATCTTGCTCAGGTGAGACCTTATAATAATAGGCCAGGACCTGCAGAGAAAGTTCAGTCAATGAAGTGTGTGCTGACCAACCATGAAGACCTAAGTTTGATCCCCAGCACCTACCTGAAACGTCAGTCATGACAACATGTGCTTGTAAACACAGTGGTAGAGAAGTATGTTCTGGATGGTCCTGGGGATTGCATGGCCAGTTAGCTAAGTCTTAGGCCTCACAGAGAGAGAGAGGAAGAAAGAGAGAGGGAGAGGGGGAAAGAGGGAGGGAGGGAGAGAGAGAGAGAGAGAGAGAGAGAGAGAGAGAGAGAGAGAGAGAGCTATCTCAAAAACAAAAGCCAAGATAGATGCTATCAAGATAGGTAGAATAAACACTGATATTTACATGCATACATAAGCATGAACACACACATACATATACACATATGCACACATACATACACACACACACACACACACACATATCACAGTTATGTTGGACCAGTCTTTCTTCAGGTATTTCTAGGCTAGTTTAGTCAGCTTGCCTTCTGTTTTTATGTCCCCAGCACTGGAAAATGTAGAACACATGACCTCCAGTTACAAATTAGCTCCTGATCCTTCTTCCATTTATACTCGGCTGTCCTCATAGCCTGCAACAGGATCCTAATCCTCAGATATTCTTAATTCTTTTTCTCTGACTTTGAAAGAAAGGAGAATTGAGGGAATTGAGGATTTAAATTCTGTGCAGAGAAGTTGTCATATTCATAGAGTATAAGCCTGACTTTTCAGCTATACACCAGATGTTCCATTTCTTCTGGCGCTTTCATACCTGTCCCAGACAGCTCTGGTTCCCTCTGCAGATGACCCATTTAATGTCAATTCCCTTGCCTGCTTTTCCCAGGCTTGAGCACAATGGGACTGCCACAGGAGTAGACGCCATCTGTACCTACCACCCCAACATTTCTAATCAAGGGCTAGACAGAGAGCGTGTATACTGGGAGCTGAAAAGACTGAACATCACGCAGCTAGGGCCCTACATCGTGGACGAAAACAGTCTCTATATCAACGGTGAGCTATATTTCAGAGTCACAGTGTTCTCTTCCCACACCCCTACTTTCCCAATCTCACCCAATTTTCACTCCCTTTTCATTATCTATGTAGGTTATACACAACAGATTCTGTCCACCACCTCCAGGCGTGAGTATCTTGAACTTCATTATTCATTACTAAGCCCATGAGTCTGAATCTCTATTCCATGTCTGCAACCCACCTTTATTTAGGGAGGAACAAGGAAGGCATCACTTCCTTATGTCTCTTCATGGGTAGGGTCTGCAGTTAAAACACTTGAATTTTTTTTTTTCAGCTTCAGTGATGGCCACTGTTTCTGAAGGAATGCCAAACATTTCTTCTACCCCAACAGGTATGAATTCTCCACTGTTTAGGTCTGCAAGTCATTTAAAAATAAGCAGAGATCTGAGGAAGATAAAAAATTTTGGAGGACACCAAAGAGATTTAGTAGAGTCTTCTCAGGTCTCTGGGGAATTTTTGATTACTAAACACTTACCAAACACGTAAAATGTTCCCTAGAACCCATTTCTAACACCTTTGGCCCTTGAATTCTACACCATCCAACATCTATAACTAGTATACATTCTACCATGGCAAGTTGATGAGGGTATTTATTTAGTTTGTAATGGCTATTGCCCAAGGAGCAAGCACATTCATTGATCAAATCTCTAGTTTATCAAACAATCAGCATAATTTTGTTTTACTAACTATGTTTTGGCACTAAGTATGTAGCTTAGTTGGCAGAATGGTTACCTAGCATGCACAAAATTCCAAACAGCATCACATCAAATGAGCCTTGCAGTTCATACTTGTAACTTGAGAGGTGGAGAAAGGATCAGAAGTTAGCCTGGGCTACATAAGAGCTAGGTTTTTTTGTTCATTCGTTTATTTGTTTGTTTGTTTGGTTTGGTTTGGTTTTTTTAGGGGGAGGGGAAAAGAAAAAACCTTTGTTATTGAATAGATTAAATATATATTATTTCTTCTAATTTCCTGATCACAAAAGCATAGTTCTTTTTAGCAGAATTTTAAAGGTTTGATTTGTCCAAAATCTATGAACCTAGAATTTTGGTCTCCTGCATTCCTTCCCCACCTATTCTGCAATATTTTCTATATTAAAACTGCCAAAGGTACCAAAAATGTTTTTAAATAGAACAAGAAAAGTCTATCTGCTTATCACTGAGATTTGGTGCTTATAAACAACTTGTATTGTATCTAGTAGTGTGAAGTGTATAATCTGGTGACATAGTAGTTTGTTAAATTTCTCATTGTGGTAACAAAATACTCCACAAGCAGCTCCTTCAGGGCATCAAGCTTTGCTCTGAGTTGTCATTTGCAGTAATCTGTCATGGAAGAGGAGGCATAGTGGTAGGAACGGAGGATGATTGTTCTTACTGCCTCTGAAGTCAGGAAATAGAAAGAAAGTGAGACTGGGCTCACTTCCTCCAGCAAGGCTCCACTTCCTAAAGGCTCCACAACTTTCTCAACCAACTCTTCCAGCTGGAGACCAAGAAATCAAGCACATGAGCCTTTCAGCAACATTTCTCATTCAAACCACACAGAGATTTCTAAAACTTACACTGCTATGATATTGTCTTGTATGAAACCCCAGGGTTTATGTTGAAAGAACCATTGATAATCAACACTTGAAATATAAAACTATGGAAATGAAGGATGACTCAGTGGTTGAAGATTGCTTTTCCAGAAGACCCACACTCGCCTTTAGTCTATTTGTAGGGGATTTGATGTCTTCTCTGGCCCCAAAAGGTTTCTGTATATATGGCACACATTCAGACAGACACACATAAATACATTTAAATGATTAAAAATTACTTAAAATACAAAAATAATATAGACCTAGTATAACAGCACCACCTCTCACATATTAAGTGGGCAATAAATTAATGCAATAATACATATCATGGCTACTATTTATATGCATATCTTCATCTTTGTGATTGCATGAACTGGAAAAAAATTATTCAGCTTCCCATTAGCCATACTTTCCATCTGTAAAGTGGAAATTACATTAACATCACTTAATGCTATTAAGTGAATTGTGACAGTCTCTCTCCAGCCTCTCCACATTTTTAAAGACAGTTTCTCACATAAAAGCTATACTTTATCAATTCAATTAGGCTGGCTAACCTGTGAACTCCAGGGGTGCACCTGTCTCTGCCCCTTCAAAGCTGTGGTTACAGACCTGCACAAGAGTGCTTGGCTTCTCCTCTTTCACCCTTTTGAACATGGGTGCTAGAAACCTGAACTTAAATTTTCATGCTTCTGCAGTAGTCACTTTACCAATTATTCTATCTTGTTGGCCTCTCATTTATAAATTTTTTTCTTTAGTCCATTCAGAGATAGAAACTGGTGGACTTATTAACTAAGAATAAATTTATATAATAATGCAGTTGAGACCAGCCACTTAATTTCCATAACTAACCAGCTGACCAGCATGTTGTGTTAAGAAATATATTTTTTCTTAAGTTGATTGATGAGATGAGAGTGAAGGTCATTTGCAAATACATGTATGTCTTGGCTACTTGACAATTAATAAATAAAGGGCTTTTGTCTGCATAATTCATGGGAATGAATGTCCAAGGGCCAAGATTAGAAACCATATTTCATTTTATAGTGCATGATGATTTTGTGTGATCTTGTCTACTCACTCCCCACTTTTTATTTTGACAAGTCAACTGTCAGAATGAACAGAATTGGATCTGTCTACAAGTAATTTCCAGTGGTTACTGGCATCTTTCCTTATTTGATAGCATATTGCCTAGGCCATAAAAGTATAAGAACTAAAAAAAAAAAAATCTTAATGTAAAAAAAAATCACATTAGGATTAGAATAATTGGTCAGTCAAGGAAAGTGCTTCTAACACAGTCATAAGATTCCAAGTTTTTCTCTGCAACACTCATGTAAATAGAAACATTCATTCCTGAGGTCTATGAGTCAGTTAGTCTAGGCAAGTCACTGAGTTCTACATTCAGTGAGAGATCTTTTCTCAAAAAAGAAAACAAAAACCATACAAAAAAAATAGAAGACAGAAGATATGATCTCTGGTCACAAATGCATAAATATACATAAACACAAATACAAAAAAAGAAAAATTATCCTCTACTGACTATTATAAGGTTTATGCGATAAACCTTTGAATGTCAGTGTCTAAGAATCTAATTAAGAGTTTATAGATATATATAGCAAACCATCTGAAGCCATGAAATTACTACAATTATGTAGCCAGTACAATTTTTTCTTCCAGTTAGACACACTATTTAATGCCTTAGTTAATAATCAATAATAAATATGTGCATCTCTAAGAAAAGTTGTAGATTATTTTTCAGAAGCCTTTGTCATGGTTTCCATCATGGTGGGAATAACATAACTTACTACTCACAGTGTACAAGAGTTCTACATCCTTACACTGTTGTTTGTTTTCTTGATGACTACCATTCTGAGAAAAGTGAAATGAAATCTTAGTAGAGTTTCTATCTACATTTTTCTGGCTGTTTGTATTTGTGCTAATATATGACCCTATTGTACCATTGTGTGTACTCACAAGACCCTGGGTCATCATAGATCAGAGAAGCTTGCATATCAGTGCTTATTGCAACACTTTTCATAATAGCTGAGTTTTAGGACCAACTATAATGTCTACAAAAAATCAGTGAAGAGTGTGTGCTACATATGGACAATGGAAGCAATGAAGAATAAGTTATTTCAATTGTAGGAAAACTGATGTAACTGGCTATACATTGTAATTGTTAGACTCAGAAAGACAAATATGTTTCCTCTCATTTGTGCATCTTAGGTTCCATATGTGTTTATGTATAATATTTATGAATAGATTATAAAAAGTTAAAGTGTTGCTGTCTTAGGGAACAGATGGAATAGGAGAGGTGGGAGGTGGGAACAAAAAAAGTGGAAGGCTATGAGCTGTGTAAGGGAAGGGTATGGTCCAAGCACATTATAGGCTTGCAAGTGCCCCGCATAGTAAATTTGAAAAATAAAACAGAGAAAAATAGATTTACATCATAAAATCTCAGAAGCAAGGGGTGACTACAGGCATGATAGCTACCTGGAGAGAAAGATATACTTCCATTCTGCTTCATGATGAAGTTACCTCTATACAGCAAGCCTACAAGTTATCTTAAGTTGAAGATCTGGTAAGGTCTCTCCCCCTCAACCCCCATAAAGAACTGGTGCTTCTTACAGAAACAAATCACCACGGTACTTAAATATGTACATAGTTGTTGCCCAGTCCTGAAGTCCAGAGAGAAACAAAAGCATGAGCTCCTTCCTGTCTTTCTGCCATCCCCTCTGCAGCAACCAGCCCTGTCCTGGTACCTTTCACCATCAATTTTACCATCACTAACCTGGAGTTTAAGAAGGATATGGGTCGCCCTGGATCCAGGAAGTTCAATGTCACTGAGAGAACCCTACAAAGCCTGGTAAGAGTCCTGCTCATTGCATCCATCCCCACCTCCTGGCCATGCTATGCCCCTTGAAGAAACCACTGTCTCCATCATCCTGACTATGCATATGCTTTGTAAATTTCACTTCTGTCCTCTCTATCACTCATTCCTCCTCCTCATCCCTCTCTTCCTTCTTCACAGCTCAGACCTTTGTTCATCAAAACCAGTGTTGGTCAGTTATATTCTGGCTGCAGGATAACCTTACTCAGGTGAGTCCTTAAAATATCAAGCTACAGTTACTTAAAGTTCTCTCAGACCAAAGATTGTGTTCAAATTCCTCCCTCTACTTCTGCATGTCTTATGCACAGGAGAATTCAGGAAGTACCATATCTGGTACCAAAATGTCTCCTGATTCTACCACTTGTTTCACAATCCATCAACAAAATTGCAACTTCTTTCTGATCATCCACTCTGGATTCCTTCCTTCCTCTCCTTACTTTGGAATAAAAGAACATTTCCTGGGGACCTTAATGCTGACCACATGATTTCTCTTAAGGCAAATATGCCCTTTATGCTCACTATTTTTTGACCTTTGGTGTTCTGATTATTATTCTTCATATGTCTCATTTATGATCTCTCCTTCTCCCATAACCTGCACTTGTTTATATGATTCTTGTAACTGATAAAAATTTCTGACTCACTGTCTGCCCAGGGTCACACATTACTGGAAGTCAATAAGATAGAAAATGTACAACTGACTTTGTAAGTCTCTATCAGATATTTCTGTTCCTCTGAATCCTTCATGTGATCCAGGGGTCTCAGAATCCCTCCTCAGGGAATCCATTTACCATCATTCTTCTTATTTAACCTTTCCAGACCAGAGAAAAATAGGGCAGCCACAGGAGTGGATGCCACTTGTACCTACCACCTAGACCCTGCTGGCCACAGGCTGGAAAGTGAACAGATATATGAGGAGCTGAGCAATCTGACCCAGAGTGTCACCCAGCTGGGCCCCTATATCCTGGACCAGAACAGTCTCTATGTCAACGGTGAGCATAAGCCATCTGTGCTTTGCTATATTGGAAAGCCCATACCTTCCCTTTCCAGGCCCCCTTTCCCTCAATTCTACTACAGTTTGAATCTCCTCTTATCTCTGTAGGTTACACAGACCAGATCCTGGCTACTACCCCCAGAGGTAAGCACTCTAAGTTTCCTTAATTTCCTACTACACTTATCACTAAACCTAGCTCTTTGAAATAAAAGAAGGTAAAAGCCCTTGGTCCCCTTTTCATTCTTCACTGAACTTCCAGGGTGAGAATGAATAGCAATTTAAAACCTAACAGAACCCAGATTAAGACACTCTTCAAGGTATCTCTACATAGAGGATGTCTCTACTTTAAATGGATATCTTTTCTCCACACAGTCTCTATGATTAGCATTGTTTCTTCAAATATACCAAATCTCATCTCCAATCCCAGAGGTAAAATTTTCTCTGAAAATAATTCTAGTGGCTCCTGTAATTGCAGGAAGCAGGAGAGGGGATTTAGGGGTATGTCCCACAGCATCCCAAGGTTGACCCTTGATAGTGATAGAGAATCTTCAAAGGTCTGATAATTCTCTAGAATACTATTTCCCACCCCATAATCAGCCTCCAAAGCCATTCTCTGTTGCCTACCTCTTAATGTAGGTGTCTACTGACTTCTAAATCTTTCTCAAAGCCTTGAAACAGTATTAGCCAGCAGACCAGTTAGTAAAGAACAAATTTGTACAGGAAGCAATGCATAAAACATCAACCCATGAATTTATCAGCTTCCTAATTTGAGTCACTTGACCAAATGACCAAGACACCTGTGTGAATGTGTGTGTGAGTGAGTGTGTGTGTATGCATGCACATGAGTGTGGAAGCCAGAGGTGAGTCTCTGTTGTTCTTTCTCAGTTGTCATCTTGGTGAAATAGAGCTGTGCTGAGGTAGTTCAATAAATAATGTACTTGCTACATAAACTTGAAAACCAGAGTTTGTGTTCTCAGAACCCTCATAAAATCTGGGTGAGGATAGCAGCTTCCCAGAATGCAAGAGGGAATATACAGGGACTCTCTGTAACAAACTAGAAAGACCATACTAGCAGAAAGGGCAATCTCTGGGTTCCGTGCAAGAGACCTTGCCTTAATATATGACTGGAGAAGACACCTGACATTAACCTTGGGTCTCATACACGTGTACATGTACCTGCATACACATATGTCCACATGTATGCACACCACACATACATACATGACCAAGTGTATAGATTCCATGGCTCTAAATGCTTTTGCTCCTTTTCGGAACACTCTGACTCAAGGCTTTACTCTGAGCTGACAATTGATACTGCTTGGAGAAATTGACCCTGTGCCCTAGACATCCAGGGTCTCCTCCTCTGATGGACATGCCCCATGTTAGTGATGCATAGATAAAGCTATGTACAGGTGCCATGCTGTGGCATGAATGGAATCAACAGATAAAGAAAACAATTAGTCAAAAGCAGTGACTGAAGCATGTGCAATTATCCAGTGGTTTCATAACTGCAAAGCATGTTTTTACCATGACCCCCAGAACCTATTACTTGCTAATAGCTCCTCAGCAAGGGATGGGCTAAATGAGCCCCTCCTCCATCAATGATGGAACTTTGTATAGGTAACAGCTGTTGTGAATTTAAGTGCATCACCCATGGAGTGTGTTAAAGACAGCATTCTATAGAGGTCCCTCCCATCTTCCTTTTATCTTCTTTCCTCCTATTTTGTGATAATGCCTAAGCTTTGGAGGGGGTGATACAGATGTTCTGTGTATACCTAAGCATTAAAATTATTCTCGGCATTTTAACTAGTTACGGATCTCAGCAAGAACTGCTGTCTGCTATAAAATGTGGTGTCTTACCAAGGCTGAAAGCATATTACTCTTATATTTTAATTGTAAATAAGTATTTCATTACGGGTATTCATATCATTCAAAATAAGGGGTTTCATTGTTTAATTCTGGCAGAGACATTTCGAACTGTTGTCCTACATGTGAATACATGGGTCCCAGCGATATGAATATAAAATATATCCTAAACCCTAAATCTAGTTCCTGTATGAGTCAGGACGTAACTTCTCTCCTAATCTAATTGCAGCCTTGAGCTCTGCTCTGCTAAGGTGCACTCTTAACTTCACTATCACTAACCTACCCCACACGAATGACATGTGGGTCCCGGGATCAGCCAAGTTCAATAAAGTGGAGAAAATCCTGAAGCTCCTGGTGAGATTTCTGCCCACCTCTCTTACCTCACCTAGTCTGTCATCTTTGGTCCTGTTTGTTCACTTCAGCCATACCTGCCCCCTGATTTCCTAAACTCGTGCACTAAAACTCCATCCAGTTCTCTTTCTTGTTTTATCTACCATTAGACACCCACATCCTACATGTCACACTCAATGGTACCTCGATTACCTACTCAAGACTCAACTACACCATTCATCTACCTCCACCCTTACCTGGCTCACTGATGCCCCCATTCGCTCACTATAGCTCTGCCTCCTTGCCCCATTCACTGTTACACATTCTGCCTCTTGCAGCATAGCCTACCTGTCTCTAGTTCTAGTCACTGATGGTTGGCCCACCTACTCCATCCACACTCATATCCCTCGGTTGCTATCCCAACTAATACTCACTTAGATTACTTTTATAATATCTATTGAGCCTCTACCTACCTTTTCCCAGCCCTTCTCACCTCTTCTTGCCCTATCTAAAGATTACACTACCTACCACCTACTTGTCCAAACAATTTACTAAAGCCCTACCCACCACCTCCCTGTCTTGGTCTGCCATTTGTTTCTACCCATATTTCTCCTGTGACCTTCCATGGTACCCTGCTCACCACTTCTATCCCTACCTACTTCTCTTGCTTTTTCTACTGGTGACTTGCTCCCTCCCTTATCCTATTTATTGTTGTCCCATCCACCTAATCCTAACATACCAAATTTTTACTTGCCCCATCTATTCACAAAGGCCCTACCCACAACCCCCTCTTGCCCCACCTATGAATGCTTACTTATATTCTGCTCCCAGTCCACCTATCCCCTTATTATCATTTCCACTTATCACTTGTCCATGAAGACTTGTTCACCTCCCTTTCCCCACCTTTTTTACTGGTACCTACCACATCTGTCTTGCTATACTTTGCTTCACCTACTTTTCCCAGCCTTGGTTACCTCTCTTTTGCTTCAACAACTTATGACCTGACTACCCACTCTATCCATGCCTACATACTTTGCCTTTAACATTGGTGTCCTACCCACCTGCCCTTGCCTTACCCAGAGTTATAGGTTCCACCCACCTACTCTTGCCATACCATTGTCCTGATTCCCAGCCCATTCACTACAGCCTTCCTCCAATCTAATACTGCCTTTGCCTCTCTCTTATACTTCATTCTGATGTCTGCTCAGATCTCTCATATTACATCAGTACTATGCCCACGCATCCCATCCTTTCTACTTTTCTCTTCCTATACCCACCGGTACTTGTTCCAGCTCTCTGATCTCCACTCATACCTCCGTTGCCACACTCATTGAATGACCCTGTACTCACTCTAGCACACTTGCCATCCTGCCCACTTACTTTTATTACCTACCACTGGTTACACCACATTCTTATTTTCACACTCATGAATGCCCTTGCTACAAATTCTAATTGGTCTATATTTCTACTGCCTCTCTCACCCATCCAATCTCACAAACATCTTCCCTTACCACACATAGTGTTTCTAGTATAACACTTCTTTTTCTTTTGCTCCTCCCACTTTTCCCTACTCAGACCATTAACTGAACCTTCTCTCTTCTTCACAGCTCAAACCCTTGTTCCAAAACACCAGTGTTGGCCTGCTGTATTCTGGTTGCAGACTGACCTCACTCAGGTGAGACCTATAGAGGCGACCACCCAGAAAGACATGGTAGAGTTTCTATACATACTTCTCTATGCCTAGGTCTTTTTGTTCTCAGCCTTTTTTGCATTCCCTGAGTTGGGCCTGATTCTACTTTCTTTGTCTTATGAACTTTAATCTTCCAAGGTGTGTATATTAGTTTCTATCACTGAAACAAACAAAACAAAGTGAAAAACCCTGAAATGATAAGGTCACATTGAAAAAGTGTTTTTGTTTGACACATCCAGGTTTTCAAAAATTCAGTATGTATCTGAGCATGACCTTGAACTTCTGATACTTTTGCCTTTACCTCTTGAATACTGGGATCACAGATGCATGGTACCAGGCCCAGTGAGTGTGGTGCTAGAGCGATGGCACACTGAACCTCATGAACTAGCACTCTACCGACTGGGCTATATCACAAACCTAAGAGAAAGTTTAGTTTTGATCACAGATTTAGAGCTACCTCTGTCTACAATTAGGTAGATCCTTGCTTTTGGTTTGTGGAGTGGCAACAGAGTTAAATTGACCACATCCAGACCCAAAAAAAAAGGAAGGAACAGGCTAGAGTCCTACAGTTTCCTTGAGAACACACCCCTAAATAATCAAAAAACCTCACATTTAGCCCCTCCTCTCCAGCAATTCACACTTCCCAGAAGCACCACCATAGGTACCATGCTTTTGCAGTATGAACATCTAGAGAATATATAAGATTTAATATTGAACAGTATTTCATGATAACTTCTTTGGATATTCTTTCCAAGGAATCACAACTGCTCCTATACCCTTAATTGAAGACCAGTCTTCCTCTAGTCTAGAAAGTCATCCACTTCAACTAACCATACAGCTTTGCAAGGAATGCATTTTGGTGGTAAGAGAGAAAGTAGAAACCTACTAAGCCAATCGAATCATCCAAATCAATCTCGATGATCAGTGGAGTAACAGATGTCACAGACAGATGGTCCTCACACAGTACTTCTTAGAAATAACATGGAAAAAAACCTGGAAATTACAAATAAAATAAGGGATATGCCCTATCCTTTATAAGAGATGCTCAGCTGGCAAACACAGAAGTGGATGCTCACAGTCAGCTATTGGATGGAACACAGGGCCCCCAATGGAGGAGCTAGAGAAAGTACCCAAGGAGCTAAAGGGGTCTGCAACCCTATAAGTGGAACAACCATATGAACTAACCAGTACCCCCAGAGCTCGTGTCTCTAGCTGAATATGTAGCAGAAGATGGCCTAGTCAGCTATCATTGGATGGTCTTGCAAACTTTATATGCCTCAGTACAGGAGAACGCCAGGGCCAAGAAGTGGGAGTGGGTGGGTAGGGGGGTGGAGGGGAGGGTTTGGAGGCCTTTTGGGACTTTTAGCATTTGAAATGTAAAAGAAGAAAATACCTAATTAAAAAAAAAAGAGTAAAAAAAAAAAAGAGAGAGAGATGCTCTACAGCCTTTAAATATAGTCTGAGGAACATCGAACCATCCCCAATAGTTCACACACAACAAGGAGTTAATTTTTGCTAGACACTAGGGTGCAGGACAGAGAGATTGCCATATTGGCATTATTATGGGTGGCTGTTCTAGATATAGTAGGATATTTAACAGGATTGTATTAGTCAAGTTTCGCCAGGGGAGAAGAACCTATTGGGTGATGCATATTTCAAAGGGATTTATTAGGTTGATTTATAAGGTTCAAGCTGAGTAAACTAACAATGGCACTCTAGAGGGGCGAAGTGCCCAGTAACTGTACAGTTTACAATAGTAAACGCCTCAACCATGTACTGAAGGCTGCGAAGATAATTGGAAAGGTATTGGTCTCCAGTCTATGGTTGAAAGCTGAAGGAGCTGGGTTCTAATAACAAAGAAGGATGGAAGACGTAATGCTGATAGGAGCTTCAAAAGGACAATAAAGTTGCTGGCAAATTAGAAAGACTTTCTTATATATGGGTTGCCTAGAAGGTGTAAAACACATTCAGGGTGGCACTTCTTACCCCAATAAACCTAATATAACCCCATACATGCCCAGAGGTCTGTGTATGAATAGTTTGAGTATATGTTAAGTTGACAATATTAACCTTAATGTGTATCTCAAAAATCTCCCTAGATACATATATTAATTACTCCATCTTCTCAACCTAAAGCCATGATAACCAAAAATATCCCTTCACATCAACAAATATACTTTGGGGAAGATGCAACTGCCATGTGTTTTAGAATCATAGAGTTCAGTGTTTCCCTCATATAATTTTCTGAGTGTTTCCAATGTAATAATTATAATCTCCATTGCACCAATGGAAATATCAAAGTTCAAAGAAGTTAAAAACGTTTCTATCACTGACAGTTACCAAACAGTGCAGCTAGAAAAAAAATATTTTCTACTTAGATCTCATGTCTTTTTTGACCTCTATTTTTTAAAATGCTATAAAGTTTAATACAAAAAAACATAATTTTAGAACTCATAAATGTAAATGTCATTATATAGTATTTAAAACTATTAGCAGATTCCTTTTATCTGACTTTTGCTTCTATTGAAAATTCATATAATACATTCTGATCATAGTTTCTCCTCCCTGATATTTTCCCATCTCCTCCTCAGCTCCCTACCCATCCAAGTCTATACCTTATATCTTAGTTAGGGTTTTACTGCTGTGGACAAACACCTTGACCAAAGGACTTATAAAAACATTTATTTGGGCCACACCTTTTAATCCTGCCACTCCCTGGGTTGAGCATTTATAAACCATCATACCTTATTTCTCTCTTTATTTGGAAAATAATCAGGCAAATAAAAATCAAATTAACAAATCACTAATCAGCCTATTTATTGCTATCTTCTCTATCTGATCTTCCTAGGCCAAAGAAGGATGGAGAGGCTACCAGAGTAGACATGGTCTGTACTTACCACCCAAACACCACAGGAACTGGTCTGGACAGAGAGCAATTATACTTGGAACTTGAACAACTCACCCACAACATTACTCAACTGGGTCCCTATAGCCTTGACCAGAATAGTCTCTATGTCAATGGTAAGTTGTGGTCATATGAACTTTTCTGTAACAAATCCCAAACTGTCTCACTCTAAGCATATTCTTTTTTCTCCATATATATTCAAGCCTCCTTACTCTCTTTTATATGATTTTTCACTGTAGGTTACACACACCAGACTGCAGTAACCAGCCCCAGCAGTGAGTATTAAAAAATTTATCACATTACAGTTTAGAAGAAGAATGGGTCCCTGACCAGTTTTAAATAAAAGGAAGGAGTCAGGTGCTCAGGCTAGGAAGTCCTTGAAATCACAGATCAATGCAGTTGGGTCCATTCTGCCATATTTCTTTTGCAGCAGAGAAACAATATTAAATTATAGTTGGGTCAATGTGTAGAAAAATTGGTGAGCAATTTAATAGAAATATAAATGAGACTCTTGGCTGAAGATATCCCCTTTTAATCTCTATAACTTCTCATTTTTCCTTGTGTCTGTGTGTGTAGGAGGGTTGTTGAGTTGTATGTATGTGCCATGTGTCCATATGGGTTCAATTGCATATATTTACATGGTTGTATAGGCCAATGGTTGACCTGGTATGTCTTCCTCTATTATTCTTCACCATATTTTTTTTAAGACAGGATCTTTCATTAAATTAGAGCTCGCATATTTAGCTAGGCTAGCTAGCTTGCAAGCTCCAGTCATCCAACTGTCTCTATCTTCCCAGTACCAGTACTACCAGACACTTCCCAGTGCCACCACATCCAGATATTTCATGTATACTGGGGTACAGAATTCAGGTCCTCCTGCTTGCAGAACAGTCTTGCGTGCTGAACTATTTCCCATAGTTTTCCTTCCTGACCTGAAATGTAGGATGGTTTAACACTGTTGCTTTCAATTAGTGAGACAAGGGTACTTAATACTGTATTCTCCAGTGAGATGTTGACAAACTCAGGACTATGGCCTCAGGCTCTACCTGCCCTAAATTGATCACCAGGCATGAAAAAAAGTTCATCTTCTCCTTGTCCCCCTACCACTATAGAATCACCCTTGGAGATATTTACCTTCAACTTCACTATCACCAATCTACTGTACACGGAGAACATGCAGCCCCCAGGATCCAAGAAATTTAACACCATAGAAAAGATCCTGCAAGGCCTGGCAAGTACCATTTATTTTACTCCTGCTTTGTCTGCTTCACTTCATCCCTAAATCCTCTCTATCACATTTATCTTTCTCCAGCACCCTTCCACAGCCACTCAACCAAACTCTATCTCCACACACTTCCCTCAAGAACTATCTGCTGTCTGGTCCCATGTATCTCTCTCTAATTTCCTTGTAAACATCCAACCTACCAAGCTAGTGAACCAAACATCTCTGACTAGCATGCCATTCTCCATCCTATCTAATCTCAACCTTACCTCCTCTGACTCCACTTATCCATCTTCAGCTCTGCCTACCTCATTCTGGCCATCTCTAGAATTCCTCTTCAGGCACCTCTACTGTTCTTCAGCCATGATAGCATACTCCAGGCCCATCCACCTGTCTCCATACCCACACTCTCTCCAGCCCTATCACTCTTACCCATAACCTCTTAACTTCAGCCCTACCTATCCAGCTGGTTCATCCCAAGTGTGTTCTACTTATGCCTACCAACACTGTGCATCACCAACAGAAGAGCAGTTCACCAAAGGGCAAAAGTTGCCTTTGGTATCCCTGTGCCATTGCTTCACCTTCTATTTTCTTTTCTACAGCTTGGATCCTTGTTTAAGAACACCAGTATAGGCCCTTTGTACACTGGCTGCAGACTGACTTCGCTCAGGTAAGTCCTTAAAATGTTAACCCTGGGCAGCTACTGTGATTTCAGGCCCACCAGTGTGAGCTACTTCCTACCTGTTCTCCCCCAACCCCCAATGCCTTCGTTACAAATGGCTATTAAGGAATCAGGGGTGTCAAGAAAATGAATCTCTTGATACTACCACTTTCCCTTATAACTGTCCCAAATCCCTGCCAAGCCTACCAGTAGAATAAGACACCAACTTTAGGCAAACATTCCAGATTCTATTCTTCTTTTCTTTTACAAATAAAGCCATTATCTCAGATTCTCAATTCTACTTCTAAAAAAAAAATGCACATCTCACTTGAACATCCATTTTATTGATGCTCTATTTATTATAGCAAGAATGTGGAACCAGTCCATATGTTCAACAGATGAAATTTTATACATATATATAAAAATACACACATATACATATGCACACATATACATATATATATACACATATACATATATATGGATTTTATTCACATATAAAGAAAAATAAAATTATGGAAATTGCTGGAAATTTATATTTTTCTATAAAATATCAATACCGTACCAAACTTCCTGTCATCATTTTACATCCCACAGGCCATTTGGTATAATGCTTCTCATGGAAGCATGAAAAAACTAAAGCCAACCTCAGGAAACCACATAAAATTCTGAGTATGGTGGAAAGCATTTGTAACCCACTTTTTTTCATTTTCTTTATTAGATATTTTCCTCATTTACATTTCAAATGCTATCTTGAAAGTCCCTTATACCCTCCCCCCCACCCTGCTCCCCAACCCACCTACTTCTGCTTCCTGGCCCTGGCATTCCCCTGTACTGGGGCATATGATCTTCGAAAGACCAAGGGCCTTCCCTCCCATTGATTGCCGACTAGGACATCCTCTGCTATATATGCAACTAGAGACACAGTTCTGAGAGGTACTGGTTAGTTCATATTGTTGATCCTCCTATAGGATTGCCAACCCCTTTAGCTCCTTGGGTACTTTCTCTAGCTCCTTTTTTAAGGGACCAGTGTTCTATCCAATAGCTGACTGTGAGCATCCACTTCTGTATTTGCCAGGCACTAGCATAGCCTCACAAGAGAAGCTATATCAGGGTCCTGTCAGCAAAATCTTGCTGGCATATGCAATAATGTCTGGGATTGCTAGTTGTATATAGGATGGATCCCCGGGTTGGGCAGTCTCTGGATGGTCCTTTCTTCTGTTTCAGCTCCGAACTTTGTCTCTGTAACTCCTTCCATGGGTATTTTGTTCCCCATTCTAAGAATGAGTGAAGTATCCACATTTTGGTCTTCCTTCTTCTTGAGTTTCATGTGTTTTGCAAATTGTATCTTGGGTAGTCTAAGTTTCTGGGCTAATATCTGCTATCAGTGAGTGCATACAATGCGTGTTCTTTTGCAATTGGGTTACCTCACTCAGGATGATATCTTCCAGATGTATCTATTTGCCTAAGAATTTCATGAATACATTGTTTTTAATTGCTGAGTAGTACTCCATTGTGTAAATGTACCACATTTTATGTATTTATTCCTCTGTTGAGGGACATCTGGGTTCTTTCCAGCTTCTGGCTATTATAAATAAGGCTGCTTTGAACATAGTGGAGCATGTGTCTTTCTTACCAGTTGGAACATCTTCTGGGTATATGCCCAGGTGAAGAAATGCTGGATCTTCTGGTAGTACTATGTCCAATTTTCTGAGGAACCACCATACTGATTTCCAGAGTGGTTGTACCAGCTTGAAATCCCACCAACAATGGAGGAGTGTTCCTCTTTCTCCACATCCTTGCCAGCATCTTCTGTCACCTGAATTTTTGATCTTAGCCATTCTGACTGGTGTGAGGTGGAATCTCAGGGTTGTTTTGATTTGCATTTCCCTGATGATTAAGGATGTTGAACATTTTTGTAACCCACTTGCAATCTGGCAAGCAAGAGAGACCCTGATTCAAGAATATGATTGAACTGACTCTTGGAAGAGATAAGCAGATCACTGGAGCATAGTGCTTCAGCCTAACCTAAATGGAAAGCCTTAGGTTCTAATGAGTGACACTATCTCAAGAACATAAAAAAAGGAAATAAAAAAGAATACCAATGTGGATACTTGCAGCCAACTATTGGACTGAGCACAGGGTCCCCAAAGGAGGAGTTAGAGAAAGAACTGAAGGACCTGAAAGTGTTTGTAACCTCATAGGAAAAACAACAATATCAACCAATGAGACACCCCCCCCTCCCAGCTCCCAAAGAGTACACATGGAGGGACCCATGGATCCAGCTGCATATGTAGCAGAGGATGGCCTTGGTTTTATGAAGGCTTGATGTCCTATTGTCAGGGAATGGAGGGGAAGCAGGAGTGGGTGGTTGGGGAGGGAGCAGGGGGAGGGAGGACAGGATAGGAAGTTTCGGGGGGGGGGACCAGGAAAGGGGATAACACTTGAAATATAAATAAAGAAAATATACAGCAAAAAAGAAAATATCAAACAATGCAACCCAAATTCAGAAAAGCAACACTTTCATAAAATATATGGACCCTATTCTATAATGCATTTATGCATTCATGTTAAAAAAATCTAAGTGTAGATGAACCTAAAAATGTAAAAAGGAGACAAAGAGAGGATAACAATAATAAATATTATTATTATGAAGGAAAGCTTGGCAGAGATGGACAAAAGGATATTGAGGCATAAAGGAGAAAAAGCAACTCACATGGACAATACAAGGAATGATTGGAGTATAAGAGAATGGTGATGGGTGGCGGAGAACCTTTAAAACACAGTTCATTAGATAATTTCATAATAATATTGAATCTGTATTAACTAATTCTAAAATATTAAACGTGGTTGGTCCGTTAAAAGCACTCTTCTAGAGGACCTAAGTTTAGTTCCCAGTATCAATGTCAGGTAGTTCACAACTACCTGTGATAGTTCCAGAGAATCTAACACCCACCTCTCATCTCAGTGGTTACCTAGACATGTATGTACACACACACACACACACACACACACACACACACACACACACACACACAAACATACACACACACAAGCACGCACACTGAATCATAATAATTTAGTTAAATTTAAAATTATAATAAATAAAATGAAATATTAAAACAACAAATACAAACACATATAAACACCTGCTTCATTTTATACCCAGACACCATATTTTAAATATGAGCTGAATCTCCTGTTTATATGTTCTGAGGATGCAGGGTTTGTCCCACTCATCAGTTCTTCTCAGACTAAGTTATACAGGGAGAAATGTTTTTGAAGGGCAAAATTTCCAACCTAAATACTTTTACTTTTTAAAATTATTTTATGTACATGGATATTTTGCCTTCAATAAATGTGCTCATGTGTGCAAAAACACAGTAATGCATGTGTGCATGCATGTACCAAAGGACATTCTTACTGTTTTCATCAAGACCTTGCACCTATTTTTAATTTCAAAAGTTCTTTTTGAGATAAGGACTTATATAAGCCTGGAACTTACTAAGTAGATCAGGCTAGCAAGGATACCTGAACAATGAGATCTAGAATCTTCCTATGTACACTTTCTTGGTGTTGGGATTATGAGTGCATCCCACCTTCCTAGCTTAAAAAAAAAGCAATTAATTAAATTAATTAATTAAAAACAGGTTCCAGAGATTAAACTCAGCACCTTATAAGCATTATATCAATTGAGCTCTCTCCCTAGTTCTATTTATCAGTATTTCAGGGTTGAGACATCTTCTAGTGACTTTCCAGCCTATACTACTGACTTCTTTTCCTAAGAACTGAAGTCGTCAGGGCCCTCTGGATTTCGTTCCTGAGTGTGAGAGAGGAGATTTTTGGTGCCACTGAGTACTCACTTCCTGTATCATTCATAATTCTGAAGAGCATTTAGGATTGTTGATATACTCTCTCCCCAGTTCCAGGAAGGATGGAAAAGCCACTGAAGTAGACACAGTTTGTTCCTATTACGCTGACCACATGGGTCCTGGGCTGGCCACAGAGCAACTCTACCTGGAGCTGAGCAACTTGACCCATGGTGTCACTAAACTGGGCCCCTACACTCTGGATCAGGACAGTCTCTATGTTAATGGTGAGGAGATAAGTATTAGTCTTTTTTTTTTTTGTTGTTGTTGTTGTTGGTTTAACAAAGCTCTTAACAAATATAACTTGAAAGAGAAGGTTAATTCTGGCTCAGGATTTAGAAATATATATAGTCCTTTGAGGCACAAAAGGTATGGGCAGAGAAACAAGAAGGTTGTTGTTCAATTTATGTTCTTCTTTTCATACACTTCAGAGTGTAAAACCATAAATGATACTATCCATACTCAGGGAGAGCCTTTCCTGCTCTGCTAAACACCACTGGATCTGCCTTCACAAACATGCATAGGTTGTTGCAAATCCCATGAAACTGGCAGTCAAGATTGAGCATCTCAAACTGCTCACCTTTACTGCAGCTTAGCAACCCACGTGTACTTCTTATCTATTTTCTATCTAATCCCCCTACTTTTATTCTTCCAACTGTGCAGCTTATGCCCACTGTATCTTAGTTGCCACTCCCAGTAGCTAGTATAATGAGGTTTAGGATATCTGAAATGTTGGGAATTTCTACCACAAACAACCCAGAACTTAGAAATAAAAGAGTCTGTGAACCCACTTTCCTCATATCTTATCCCAACCTTACATTCAGCCTTAAATGAGCAGAGATCTATTCCCTGCTACTGCCCCAGATATAGGCACCTCCTCTCTGGGAAAATACAGAAAAATGGAGTTTTCAGCAACCATATAGAATGCTTTATCCCTAATTGTTATGCTAGAAGCTTCTACTTCAATGTAAAGGGTCATATTTGAATGTGAGTTTCTTCTTCCTGCCTGGGTGAGCTTTGAGGCAAAATCTCTGCATATGACTCAATCTTTCAGCCAGGCTTAATAATAGAGGTTTTGTTGTTGTTGTTGTTTTGTTTTGTTATTTTCCTTTTTTAAAAATTAGAGATTTTCTTTACTTACATTTCAAATGTTACTCCCTTTCCTAGTTTCCCCTCCAAAAAATACCCCTGCCTCTGATCCCCAGCCCACCCACTCCCACTTTGTGGCCCTGGTATTCCCCTATACTAGGGCATAGAACCTTCACAGATGCAAATGAATAGTGGAGTTAATGAAGCCTCTTTTCCTCTGAATGTAGAAAGTGCACTTGATCCATTGCAGATGGAAACTTGGCCTTCTGTTTCTTTTCCATATGCACATGTGTGGTATTCATTTCATTAGGAATATGTATATGTGATATTGCATGTGTATCTGTTCGCACATGCACATGGAGGCCTGAAGCTAATATCAAGTGCCTTATCTGAGTTCTCTCCATCTTATATATTGGGGCAGAAGTCTCTTGCTGAACCTTGACTTTGTTGTTTTGGTCAATCTGGTTATCCAGCTTACTATAGGGATTCTCTATCTTTGTGTCCACCATGCTAAGATTAGAGATGGGCCGGTACATCTTGTGTGCCCACCTGGCTTTTTTATATGGGTTCTGGAACTCTGAATTCTAGACATGTAGTTTAGTAACTGAATAATCTCCCAAGGTTCCTCACTTCCTTTTAATAAAGCATAACTGTAGGCAGTCCAGTCTTGAGTAAAGCATCTCTCCAATGGCAAAGTTAACTTTTTAAGTTCTTACCATTTTATTTTTGTTGTTCATATTTGCATCAAATCAATGAATTTTTAAGCAAAGTTCAAATGACTAGAAGGCTAAAATAGTTTACACTTTTTAGACCCAACATATGCTTCAAACAAAAGCTAAGTAGAATGGGAGATAACATCTTTTGGAAGACAAACTTAGAAACTTTAATCTAGTATTTTAAGATATTGGGTAGCAGAGAGCTTGATTCATGCCAACAGTTGCCTCTTGTTGACACTCTTTCTCTTGAATGTTTCTACAGATTACACATATTCAGCCTCAAGTATCTTCCATAATAGTGAGTATTGCAGACTCCTACATGTCACTGGTTGCCTCCATTCTCCTAAGACATATGAGATGATGGATGAACCAACATGTTCTTCTATTATCCACTTTAAATGGACAGAAGTTTAAAATGGTTCATAGAAATGTAGAGTGAGTGGAGGTGGTAAGAATCATCCATCCTTCCACAAAGCATACAAGCCAAGGATGATGCTAAATTTCAAACAATAGATGTCACAAAGCAAAACACAGATTCTTGGATATAGTCGCTCAGGCTGCTGGCACTTATTAAAGATGTATCACATTTGTATTTCATTCCTAATTTTGTTGTTTTCTTTTGCTTTGTTTTGTTTTTGTTTTGGTACCTGTGGTTATTACCTCCTTCCCAGCTTCCTCTCTGGTTCCATACTCTACAAACAATTCCACAGGTAGGCAGCAATGCAGATTCTTATTGGTACCAAGAAAGTAAATGAACTATTTCTTCTCTCAATGCTCATCCATCTTTCCAATGAAGACATTGCTTTCTGTTTTTCAATCTAGTTACTTAGGGACCAAATTGTGATTCCAGTCACTATCACATAAGAGTTCTTAAGGTTGGCCTACATACATCCTAGATATCACTCAGGTCTCTTGGACCACTCTCTGACTTAGTTATATTTTATGTTACGTGATAAAATAGTATGACCAAAGCAACTAAAGAAAGAAAGGGCTTATTTTATCTCAGTTAAAGGTACAATCATCAAATATTTGGTTATATCACATTCAGAAATGGAAAACAGAAACATAAATATACACTAGTACTCAGTGTCCTTTCTCTATTGTACATAGTACAGAAAGCCCTGCCCATAGAATGGTCCTGTTCATACTTAAAATCTGTTTTCCCACATTAGTTGACATAATTATGATAATTTTCCACCGATATTTTAAGAAGTGCATTTCCTAGGTAATGCATCACAGTAACCATCACAATCATTCATCCTGAAGATATAATTGTCCTGCAAATCTAATCATACATCTCATTGTTACCAAAGAGAGAGATAGGGTTTCAACTTTCATTCGCCCTCTAATTCTCTCATTCATCTCCCACATAAATAGTTACCAGATATCATCGCTTATTCTTTGGCACCCCTTAACCCTTCTCTCTCTCTCTCTCTCTCTCTCTCTCTCTCTCTCTCTATATATATATATATATATATATATATATATATATATATAAAATATAAATTTAGACTTTATTGAGACCAGGATATTTTTGTTCGACAGAGTGCCTTTATTATCTCTGCTTAATGTCTTCTACATAGCAGCTATAACATTCTTTATGATACATATGCAACTATAGAATTCCTTTACAAATAACATTTGAGTGCTTCTATTTGTTGTATAAGTAACATCTAAGGTCCTGTCTTTCTTACATCTGCACTTCCCTCTGGCCATAGTGAAATAATTTTTAATTATTTTTAATGCACCGTGCTCTCTTCCTTCATGCATTTACCCAATCTACTGGGAGTGTTCTGCCTATTGCTTAGCTTCAGCAACTCTTAGCCATGCATTTCATCATAGATGAAATAATGATTTCTCCAAAGAGCTTTATTCAGTCATTGGTTGTGTCACTCTTGTGATTCTCCTGCCTGCCTTTCTACTAGTTTCTACTGAAGTGTAATATCTTGATAACTTCCCTGGCTCCAACATTAGGAGATGGTATCCTATTCATCTTCGGACCTAAAGAGTTTGCCACAAACCATTTCACATACTAATCATCCCTTGATGAATGAAGAACAGTAACAATTTTAATGTTTTATTAGGTCTACAGTGTCTCCTGCTACAAATACTATTATTCTAACAATGTCACATAGAATTAATTAGAAGCATCCTTGTTCATTGCCAGTTCTAAATCTGGACATCTCTCTTCTCCCCTCTGTTACAGGCAACGGTACTGTCATGGTATCCATTACTCTCAACTTCACCATAACCAACTTGCATTATACAGAGGAGATGGGGCATCCAGGTTCCTTGAAGTTCAACTCTACTAAGTGGACCTTACATTATTGGGTGAGCCCTCCCAAGAACCTCAGCAACTCTACCTTACAACTCCATTGCTAGGCCCCATTCATATTTTCTGTTAATCCTGTTTTGTTTTTTTGTCTGTCTGTCTGTCTGTCTGTCTGTCTGTCTGTCTGTCTGTCTGTTTGTTTGTTTGTTTTTCCATCAGCTTGATACCCTGCTCAATAAGACCAGTATTGCCCCACTCTACTCTGGATGCAGATTGGCTTCACTCAGGTGAGACCCCAACGTAGAGTGAGCTGTTATAAAACAGGCACCAGAGATCATGCACTTCTAACATCACTTTTTATCATCCACCCAGACACTGACACTTCCTTCCTGCCCAGATAGAGTTTAGGTTGAACAGTTAGTTAGTAACTTACTAATAGAAATTGTTAACTGTAGAAAATTCAAGTGATATTCTCTATAAAATGAGGGTTCTCTTAGAAGAATTGAATATTCTGTATACAGTAAAAGTAAAATATTTTATGGAAGGTTAGGAAGATGGGCCATTTTAAGTTTGTGGGTCCTATGTTCTCTCTGCCACAGGGCAAGCAGAAAAAGAAGAGTTTGACTGTGCTTACCCCACTCTCCAGGGTGAATATGGGCTGTAGAGAAGCAATCAGACACCACGATCCAGGGATGTAGAGCACAGTCTCAGACATGGGAAAGCCAGAGCTGGCTCAGGTCTGCACAAGGCTGGGGCTATGGGATTCTCAGGCTCTGGGACATCCAGGAACCACTGGGAGTCACAGAAGAGCTGAAAACAAAGTGGGGGCCTGTGGGTTGGATCTAGCCTGGGACCAGGGGGAAGGGGAGCTCCATCTAGTACCACAAGCACCGTCCTTGGCTTGGTGGGAACAGGCTTGATGGTGGTTGTAGCCAGGAGTGCAGAAAGGCCTCCTATGGGAGATTAGACAGTGACTCTGTAGACAAAGGCCTTCTCCATAGCTCCACACAGGTGATCCCAAAGAAAAGAGACAGTCTGTGGTTCAAAACAATTTATTATCATGGTGGAAAGTGGATGTGTAAAACCATATGCCTCTTCTCAGGATGGACCTGAGAGTAAGTACTTTTGCAGGGAAGAATGTCTGGGAAGGAAAGCTTATTGGCTATGCCCTCCAGGGCAATAGGTACCGCAATAACATGGAGATCTCTGTCCTGAGCCTATGTGACCACAGGTCATGTCTATTTTATGTGAGAAGCATGGCATGTGTTCCAAGTCAGGAGTATGGCAGGGAGCTGGGAGTCACCTAAGCCTCCAGATGTTTGTCCACTGAGTCTCCAGGTCTCAACCTGCTCTACCTTACCGAACTTCCTGGCATGGTTTTATGTCCATAGGTCATTTGGTATAATGCTTCTCATAAAAGCATGAAAAACTGAAGTCACCCTCAGGAAACCATATAAAATGCTGATTATGGTGGCAAACATTTGTAACTCACTTCTAATCTGGCAAACAAGAAAGGCCCTGATTCAACAATGTGATTGAACTGACTCCTGGAAGAGATAAGCAGATCATTGGAGCATAGTGCTTTAGCTTAACCTAAATGGCAAGCCTAGGATTCTAATGAATGGCCTTATCTCAAAACAATAAAAAGGGAAATAAAAAGCAATGCAGAATGTAGGGCTAGTAAGATGGCTTTCGTGGGTAAAAGCATTTTCTGTGTAAGTTTGATGACCTGAGTTTGATTCTCAGAACTAACCTAAAATGCCACATGTGGTGGTATACAACAGTAATCTGGCCACTCCTACAATGAGGTGGGAGGCAGGCACCCAGGAATAGTCCCCAAAGCTTGCCAGCCATCTGGCCTACAGTATGGAGTGCAACAGAAGCAGAACAAGGGAGACCCTTAATCATCAATGTGAAAGAGCTGACTCCTGGAAGCTGTCCATATATGCCATGTTTCTTGTTTGATCTCACTCACACAGTGAGTGTTGTGTGTGTGTGTGTCCCATACTGATAGGGGGGGGGGATTATTTCTGACCTCGGTATCCAAAAGCTCAGATGACAAATGGAGACCCACTTTCAAACTTTATAACTATCTCCTTCACAATCCTCAGCATTCTCCTGTGTGTTTCTGCTTTCAATTCCCCAATTGCTTAAAACCTCATTATTCCGATCTCAAATGTTTTTCTGACAGGTCTGACGATCATAGAGCAGCCACAGAAGTTGATGTCATCTGTAACTTCCACTCTTACTCCATGAGTCCTGGAGTAAACCAAGATCAACTATTTTGGGAGTTGAGCCATGGGACCCATGGAATCACCCATCTGGGCCCCTACACCCTGGACCAGAACAGTCTCTACATAAATGGTGAGAGCCCATGCTTAAGCAATGATCTTTTTTCTGTTTGGAGTCTTAAGTTTTGCTCAAGTACTTACCAATTCATCCCTCTTTCTAGAATGATCTTTTCCCCAATTCTCCTTCCTTTTGTGTCTGGATTCTGATTCTGTTTTTATTGTGGTGATTCAAAACCACCATGGGTGATATAGTAGAGTGCTTGCCTTGCATAAATAGAGATATGAGCTCCATCAGCATCACACAGTTCCACTTTTCAAAACCATTTCCCAGTTTATTGGCTAAGAACAAGTATAAAACCTTCACAGCCACAATGGCCAGCTCTACCCACCTTTGTTTTCATTACCCTGTTAGTCATCTCTTCCATAAATATTCCTTTTCACTCTCTTTCCCTCTGCTTTTACGCCATAGACTCTACATTCTCTTTTACCCAGAATCTTTGATATTTGTCCTTAAGTTTTTAATATTTTTTTTTCTTTACAGGTAATAGTTTTGGAGCTGCAGCACCAAATACCACCAGTGAGTATTTCTGGCTGTCATTGCCCAGGCTTTGCCTCCACTTTCAGGAAACCCTCATTTTTTTATAAAGAGCTTTGTACAGTCATTGATAGAATTTTATAGTCATCTACTATATTTCACTTCCCTTGTCAAAAAATTGGAAGACTCTGCTCTGTTCATTGTTGAATAGAGGAGGGTATCGAAGAACCTTACATACATACACAATGCATGCTACTTAGAATAATAAAGACAGGATAGTCTTAAAGACTTAAGAGTCATAAAATATTCCCTTTTCAGATCCTGTCAGTCTAACAGTGTCCCATGGTTAGGTCTAGAAAGAGCTTTGCTGACTGCTTTTTTCCAGGCTTGAAGCTTCTCTCTTTATCTGCTACTCAACCAATGAATCTATAAGGAGGAGAAAGAAAGGAGAAGAAAGAGAGGCAAGGAGAGTGACAGGGAGAGATGAAAGAGGGCTGGGAGGAAGGGTAACATAGAGAACAAGAGGGAAAGAGGGTGAGAGAGAGAGGAAAAGGGAGAGAGAGGAGAGGAGAAGAGCTGGAAAAGTGGAAGGGAAGAAGACAGAGAGGGGGTGTAAAAAACTAGGTGTCTTAGTCAGGGTTTCTATTCCTGGACAAACATCATGACCAAGAAGCAAGTTGGGGAGGAAAGGGTTTATTCAGCTTACATTTCCACATTGCTGTTCATCACTGAAAGAAGTCAGGACAGGAACTCAAGCAGGTCAGGGAGCAGGAGCTGATGCAGAGGCCATGGAGAGATGTTCTTTACTGGCTTGCTCAGCCTGCTCTCTTATAGAACCAAGATTACCAGCTCAGAGATGGTCCCACCCACAAAGGGCCTTTCCCCCTTGATCACTAATTGAGAAAATGCCTTACAGTTGGATCTCGTGGAGTCATTTCCTCATCTGAAGCTCCTTTCTCTGTGGTAACTCCAGCTGTGTCAAGTTGACACAAAACTAGCCAGTACATTAGGGGACGGATAAAGTAACAAATAGAGGGGACAAAGGAACAGGAAAATTAGGGGATGTTACACAGTGGAAAAAGGAGAGAAACAGCAAGAAACAAAGAAGGACAGGGAGAGAGGAAGAGAGAAACAGGTGGATAGCAAAGAGAAGGAGAATGGGAGAAGGAAGGAAAGTAGAAAAGGAACAGAGAAATAGAAGAAAAATGGTAAAGGACAGGAGACAGGGGTACAAAAAGATATTAGGTGTCACTAACCCAGCTTGAGCAGATAATGTGAACCTTTCCCTTCACAAAGCCAAACATTCATATTTTTACCAAAAACACCTATGGAGAAGGTGGGAGGATGGAAATGATCTATCAGGATTTTCCATAGCATGGGCACCCTTTCTGGCCTCTATTGTTGACTCCATTAACAAGTCATCTGTAAGTATACTGACTTACCCACTATAAAGAACATTAATTCTCCCCTATCCCCAAATACCTACGGTCATGTCAGCTTTAGCTTTCTCTCTTTCTCTCTATCTGCCCAGCTGGAGAACTCAGTGAGGAGCTGTTCACAGTGAACTTCACCATTAACAACCTGCGCTACTCAGCTGATATGAGTCAGATTGGCTCCCCCAAATTCAATATCACAGATACACTCATGCAGCACCTGGTGAGCTAACTGACTCCCCTTAGTCCCTTCCATCCCCTTCCTAATGGAGATGTCTACCTGTAACCAACTCTGTCTCCCTTCTTTCCTTATAGCTCGGCCCTTTGTTTCAGAGGAGCAGTCTTGGCCCCCTATACACAGGCTGTAGAGTAGCCACTCTAAGGTAAGACATGTTTTCCACTTGCACCTTCCCTCTCCTACTTGTTATACAGCTTGAAAGCTCTTGGAGTTGTGATGACTGGCATGGTTAGGATTGATGTCTACCTTTTTACTTTGTCTTTTAATGATTTTGTGCAATTGAATGTTTTATAGCAATAGGGTACTTACCTATAATCCCCCAGGAATAGGCTTGTAGCATGGCTTAGCAATAAAATACCTGCCTAGAATCCATCAGATATTGACTTGAAAGATGGCTTGGCTTGAATCACTTACCAAGAATATATAAGACCCTAGTTTTGATTCCAGTATCATAAAGATATTAAATTGTTGTAAAATAAAAATTTAAAAAAAAAAATCCATAAGTCCAAGGCCAACCTGGTCTCTATAGTGAGTTCTAGGACAGCCTATCTATATAGTGAAACCCTGTCTGAAAAAAAACAAAGCAAAACAAATACTTTAAAACTATCTAGCTGACTGACTAGTGAGTTCCTGGATATTTTCTGTCCCAGTGCTGGAATTATAAGAACATGTGGTCACACTGCACTATTTTTTTATGTTGGTACTTAAGAATTAGAACTCAGGTCTTCATTTTCTTCCTAATAGGTTGCCTTGTCCAGCCTTGATATGAGGGTTTGTTCCAAGTCCTATTGCATCTTGTTATACAACATTTGGTTGATATCCTTGGGAGGGTCTTTTCTGAAAGGAAATGGTTAAACAGTAGATCTTAGTGAGGGGGAAGATGCGGTCATCAGGAGGAGTGGAGTAAGACAAAGCTGTGGTTAGGGTGTACTGTACGATAAAATAAGTACAAGAAAGAAAGAAAGAAAGAAAGAAAGAAAGAAAGAAAGAAAGAAAGAAAGAAAGAAAGAAAGAAAGAAAGAAAGAAAGAAAGGAGGGAAGGAGGGAGGGAGGGAGGGAGGGAGGGAGGGAGGGAGGGAGGGAGGGAGGAAGGAAGGAAGGAAGGAAGGAAGCAAACATTTTTTACCCTCCAACTCATTTTCTCCTCTTTTGGTTCCTTTTTAACAGCAGTAAAATATATTTAACATAAAATTTGCAGTCTATATTAGCTTCAGATTACTCTAATGACCTACTTGATACAGTTAACTTATAAAAAGAAAATTTGGGGTTTTCTTTTGTTTGGATGGATGGATCTGTTGTTGTTGTTTTTGTTGTGTTGTTTTTGTTGTTTTGTTGGTGTTAGTGGTTCTAGACATTTTAATCCAAAATGGGACAGATCTACAGCTTTGAGCCTCTGGCAATAGAAGCATACTGCCATGCAGGTATGTGTGAAAAGAAAAAAAATGTCAGAGCCAGGAAACAAAATAGGATGAATGTTAAAGTCCAGTGTTAACCTTTAAGGACACACTGCCAATATCCTAAAGATATTGTGAGGTCCCATCTCCTAAAGTTCCACAATATCTCTTTATTACAGCAGCCTAAGACCAAACTTTTAACGAATGGTCCAAACCAAGCTTTGAAGACAAACTGTCCACATATATTGTACCTTTTCAGTGATTTCTAGGTAGAGAGTGAGCTGGTGTTAAGTAACTCCATATTGTTGTGTAATCATCGCTGTGCTCCATTTCTGAAACTTTACCTTCCTAAATTGAAACTCTCCCTTTAAACATTACTCTCCATCCCCAATTCTAGATCCTTCGACCTACCATTCTGCTTTTCATACCTGTGCTTCTTATGACTTCTTTATAAATGAAATAAAGCACCTTTCATGGCTGGTTTTTTATCCTCAAAATAATGTGCTTCAAGTCTAAATTCATCTGTGTTGTAATATGTCAGAATTATATTCTTTTCTAGGGCCAAATAGTATATCACTTGTATATAAATGCCATGTTTTGCTTATCTGATGACTAGGACTTTGGGTTTTGCATGAGGTCAGGCAAATGTGCCAAGTTCTGGAACTTCACTGTGGCAGGAAAATGCAAAATTGCCCTATTCCTGCCCTCATGCATGCTGCATCCTGAAAGAAACTTGCACAGATAATACATGATTTCCTAAAGGGTAACTAGTGCTATAATGGGAGAAAGATGAATTTCAACTTGTGAAGTTCAGAAAAGCCTGCTTGTTTAGTCCTAAAACATTGAAGGAGGAACGAAAATAAAAAGAGGGTGGAAAAGAAGATGGGAAAAAGAAGAAGGAAGAAGGGAAAAGAGAGATGAGAAGAGTGGAATATAATATGATCCTATTTTGGGGGGATATATGAACGAACATATTCTCACCCCAAAGAAGGAAATGATGACAGACCAAAGTCACTCTCATCAATGTCCAAATTGGTAAACCAATTACTTTATTGGGTTATATATAGTAGTATATTTAAGGAGTTTGTTTTAGGACTATGTGTAACTCAAAAGCAGTCACATTATTACAAGCCCAACCCAACAAGGATAGTAACTCATAAAAGCATTGACAGTGGAGCCCTTTGTGAAATATGAAAGTGGCAGAACAGGCTGAAGTCTCCTCCCTTCTGCATTCCTCATTGCTTGTAAAATTTCATGGACTGAGAAGTCTGGCCAATTTGATATATTTTCAAGGATTTCTGATACATCTGCATTCTTTATTTTCTGTTTTTACTTTGAGCCTATAATGAGCTTACCAGAATAGAATGTTTCAACGTCAAGGAAATTCCTGCAAAACAAGGAAAAGAAAGATTAGAATAAAAAATGAAAAGAATGAAGGAGACTATGGTAGGGAGGGGAAGATGAAAGAACAGAAGAAAAGGAGGGGAGGCAGAAGAGAGTGAAGCATTAGGAAAAAGAGGGCAAAGAAGGAGAAAGGAGAAAAGGGGAATGAGATAAGAAAACAGGAGAGTAAGAGGAGAAAGAACAGAAGAAAGGGAAAGGGATCATAGAAAGAGAAAGGCCAGGACAAAAGGGAGAGTTAAAGAGTTAGAAAAGAAGGGGAAGAGAAAAAGAGGTGAAACCAAAATTGGGATAATTTTGTAAGTAACCTGAGGAAGGATGCCACGAATGAAGCTTTCAGACAAGTAAACACAGGTGTGCAGATCCCAACTTGAGAAAGTAAGTGAGTAGGGAAAACAGCAAATGGCATCAATAAAATCAGACTGTAGGCTATAAGTTGTGTATGGTGACCACAGATGGAGAGACAGCAGGAGGTCTGAATGTCCTCAACATGCACCTCTTCCTCCCCAACTCAGGTCAATGAAGAATGGTGCCCAGACCCAAGTAGATGTCCTTTGCACTTACCGCCGAGTTTTCAACAGTCAGGGACTGCCTGCCAAGCCAATTTTCTATGACCTAAGCTGGCAGACTCATGGAATCACCAAGTTGGGTCCTTACTCCTTGGATAAAGACAGCCTTTTCATCAATGGTGAGCATCTTGCATCCTGACCTGCTGGAACGCCTGCATACTACAAAGGTTTCCAATCGCCAGTTCTTTAGGGAGATCATTGAAATTCAATCCAGGTTCTCATCCAAAAACCCTATCTGTATACTAATAGACTCCTCCTTGACAACATAATTCTACATCTTGAGTGTTTTGAATCTAAGACACGAGTCCAGTCATCACTGCCAAGATAACACTCTAGGCAAATACTTCACAAATGTCTTTCTTGAAGAATCAAGAGGGAGCATTTGTTTCAAACCCTGTGGTCTTCTCACCTTTATGCTGGATTAAATTCTCTCCTGGGTTGTTCTTTTATACAAGGAAGAAAAGAAGGCATCAGTGTATCTAATTTCCTAAGCTTTAGATATTACATATTAGCATAAAACTAAGAAAGGACAGAATCTAAGAGATATGCCCTGTATGACATTTTAAGGCATAACCATGAAAAATTGATCAAAATCATTCCCCTTTCCCTTCCCTTCTCTCCCCTTCCTTTCCCTTCTCTCCCTTCCTTCTTCCTTTCCTCTTCACTTTCCCTTTCCTTCCACACTTCCCATTTTCTCTTCCCTTTATTCTCTACCTTACATTCTCCTTGGTTCCCCTCCCTTCCCACACTATGCCCTCTCCTATCCTCTGCAACATATAAATAGTTCTTGAAAACTAAGTGAGGTCACACTTAAGTATCACCATTGCCTCATGTATTAGTTAAAGTTTTCAATGTTATGAGCAAATACCTGACAAGATAAACTTACATGTAGAAAGGTTATTAATTTCACTCTATTTCCTTCAGTATTTTTGCCTTTTTAAAATGAAAGTAATAGGGGTGCATGTTGTTTCCTTTCTTCCATAATTGGGTATAATTGCTAATGTTGATTGCCAATTTGACTGGTCTTAGAATCACCTAGGAGACAAATGTATGGGTTTGTCTGTAGAAGAGTTTCTATGTAGAATTGTGGTGGAAAGATCTGCCCTAACTGGATAACAAAGGGATACATTCAAATACAATAATTTAGAAGATGGATCCTAAACCAGTGGGTGGTTCCATATCAGGGCCTGTGACAAAACGCAAAGGAGAAACCCATCAGAGGACTTGCATCTATCTGTCTCTGCACTCTGACTATTGGTGCTATGGGATCACTTTCTATTTTAACTCCTGCCATAATGAGATTGATTTTCCTTGAACTGGAAACAAATTGGTTAATTTGGTATTCTAGTTGACATCCACCTCCTTCATTTTTTTCATTGAGAAAAAAAAAAAACCACTTTTTTGAGACCCAGCTTATCAATTGCACTCCAGTCCTGTCAACATTTAAAAAAATCTACTATAGAAAACATCTTGTCCCCAGCATCAGGAACATTTGAACATTGTCCCAAAGTAAACTGTAGTGCATATTGATTTGTTAACTAATATATGTTTCATTTGGAATTAGGGTACTACACATAGTAAATGTTCAGTAAACAATAACTAGATAAGTAGATGGTAAACAAAGGGAACACGATTGTGTGGATAACTGCATACATGTGGTGGGTATAAAAGCATAAACCTCTTATTGGACTAATTTTTTAAGAGTGAAGTCTAACTGAAATACCAAGAAATTGTCCATATGACATATAACTCAGATTGGCACGTAAGTACATGCTCAATAAGTATACATAAGTGATGTGTCAAACTGGGGTTCCCACATGGACCATGGCAAAATGTATGGGACTACTTTTCCCTTTCATTTATGTATGACTTTTGTTTCCTAGGCTACAATGAACCTGGTCCAGATGTACCTCCTACAAGTATGTGTCTGTATCAGTAAGCATTTTTGTCTATGTATGTATCCTTGCTCACACACACACACACACACACACACACACACACACACAGAGAGAGAGAGAGAGAGAGAGAGAGAGAGAGAGAGAGAGAGAGAGAGAGAGACTCACAATCATGCTTCAGAATAAACCAGCCTCCCAAGAGAGGCTAAAGTCTTAATAGATGAATAATGTTGAATCCTTGGCCTCTTTTTCAGATCTTCATACCTAGCATTATATTTCTGAATTGTTCACACCATTTAGGTTAAAATAAGAAATTTAAACAAGAGTTAAAGAGCAGAATTCAGATGTGACTGTGTAGTCTATCTCTCCCATTAACAAATGCTACTGTGGTATCATGAAGTAGTGACTTCATTCTCAGGTTCTAAATTATGATAACTACTTAAGTCATTTGGGATTTTTAAAAATGCCTTTTGGAAATCAGTAACCTGTTCACCTATCTTTTCAACTACCTACTCTTTCATTTTCATAGCCATTCCTCTTTTCTGATACCACATTTCATCCACCCAGCAATCCATTCATCCACCTGCACTTTTTATTGTTCATCTTCTTATAATCTTTTCATCCTTTCTGTTGTTTTCTATATCCAAACATCCACTTATTCATCCATTTCTCCTGTCCTTTATTGGTTGCCCTTCATTTGCTCTATCCATTTGTCCATACATACATACATCTTCACACTCATCTGTATACTTACACATACACACACACACATACAACACACAGACGTTTGCGTGTGTGTGCCCATGTGTACATCTGTTCACCTACCTATGTATTTGTCAATCCATTCTCTCATAAACTACACATCTTTTGTCCAAATATTGTTTGACACTCATTTCCCCTGTATTCCTTTTATTATACATCTATATGTTTCTCCAGCCACCCTGTGAACAACCTAGCCATCCATCTTCCTATCTGTACATTCATCCATCTACTTTACCATCACATGTTCACACCTTTCTTCTGTCTAGTTATCTGCCTATGATCATGCTACTTCATTTACTTGCACTTCTTTCCTTCTGTCTTGCTTTACCTCTTCAGACTCTGATTTTATTCTTCTTAAATTCTGGTTTGACCTATCATTTATATACTCTTCTTTACAATCACCCCATTTATACTGTGCATTCACATTCACCTGTCCTCTTTGATAAGCCTCTCTCCTTTTAACTACTCTCACTATTTTATTGATTTAACTTATAGCTTTTTCTTAAACTTCCATTCACATGATTGGTATTCCATTGGTCTGACTCGAATCAATGTTGTTAGGGTTGCCCTTTCAGAGAGCTCTGTCCATGCCTGACATCATACCTTTTCCACAGCTCCAGAGCCAGCCACCACTATCTTGCCCTCCCCAACAACATCTTTGCAGCCAGAGTCCAACACAGGTATCTGAGAAACACTTTTACTTTTACTTGATAAGAACCCTTTGTCCTACTACTCCAACAGTTGTCACATAAGAGCTAGGAAGCTTAGGATGTGAAAAGCCTAGCATAAGGTTCATCACTATAAGCACAAAGATCAGAACAGCAATTGAGTTAGATACTTGCTATCGTGTAACCAGCATGTCTGTGAGGTAGACAGATATTTACGATAAAATGAGGGGGTTTCAGAGGGAGATTCAGCTGGCATAATTGAGAGAAAGG